>NC_048442.1:12546143-12622330 GCF_004353265.1 Vitis riparia | reverse complement strand
TGCTTGGTATTTTGATTCATACACTTTATTGCTTTCAAATTAATTTCTTTTTATTTTTAAAATACAACACTATTCTCAAAATCTCATTTTCCTTAAAAATCCATCTCAAAAATTCATTTAGAGTTCTTAGAATCAAAATCTTATTTTTTAAAATAATGTGCAACCATGTTTTGATCGGTTCACATCTTTCAAATAAAATTACAGTTTTGAATAAAACATGAATCAAAGCTTGTGGTCCCAAACAAATGGGATAATTCTAAGCTAAATTCGTGTATATCGATTGGGGAATTGGTGAAACCCCTACATAAGAAAATCTTTTCAAATTTTATTTTTGTTGCCACATTTGACACTTGTTGAAATCATGTCTATCTATTTTTTTAGGAATTATATACAAGATGTATGTGATAATTGATGATTCTATATACTTTGATCACTTTTGCTATGCTAATTAGATAATGAGCATGCTAGGATTTCTATATTTTATTATTTGTTATCTAACCCCTTACAACTTGAGGAAGCACGTTACAAATTATCTATGCTATCCAGGTATGTCCCCTATCACCTACTTTCTGAATTATGTGAATATGCTTGTCATTGTGAAATAATGCTTATGTCTAATAATGCTTGAGTGTTCTGATATACATGTTTCATCGTTTGATTATTTCTAATAAAATACATGTTGGATGATATATTGTTTAAATTAACCTTTGATGTCTTGTGATAGCGCTTAAGAAGCAATCCAAGTACGCATCCTAACCTTTCTTTATTATGATTTGATCATGTTTGGCATGCTATTTTTTTTTGGAACCACCTAGCCTACTTAGGTATCCATAATTAACTGATTAATTGTCACGTTTCCCTCAACTTAGTCAGTAGAGACCTTTTTAGGGCTTAGAGGGGTGCTACCTCCTAGAGGTACCTTCCCAATAAGTAACCTGATCCCCGGACCAAGACTTGGGTTTTTCAAAGACATGCCTTTTTTCCAAAAATTATGGAGTCACATTTTAGGGTTTTTCTTTCTTGTTTTATTTTCCCTTTAAAATAAAAATAAAATAAGTGGCGACTCCAATTTTTTCCAAAAATTAATTTTTCACAAATAAAAAGCGAGTCTCGCCGATCGAGTGGGGACGCACGTGAAAAATGCGGGTCCACACTAACATTTTAAAAAGTCTAACTTTCAATCTATTACTAAGAACTATGGAAAACAAATATCTTAAAAAAAAAGTTTCTATATTTTAAACTATCATTAAGAATCATAAACTAACATTAGAAAAATTCTAACTTTTAATCTATCATCAAGAATTACAAACTACTATTTTAAAAAGTCTAACTTTCAATCTATTACTAAGAACTATGGCAACAAGTATCTAAAAAAAGGTTTCTATCTTTTAAAATATCATTAAGAATCATAAACTAACATTAGAAAAATTCTAACTTTTAATCTATCATCAAGAATTAAATACTAATATTTTAAAAAGTCTAACTTTCAATCTATTACTAAGAACTATGGCAACAAGTATCTAAAAAAAGGTTTCTATATTTTAAAATATCATTAAGAATCATAAACTAACATTAGAAAAATTCTAACTTATTTTTTCTTTCCTCTCAAGTACTGCAAGGGTTGGGTCTGGTTATAGGTACCATCCATTCTTAACCTTGCCAAAACCGTCATGGCCCAATCATGTATAGGTCGTACCAAGGCCTGATACAAGGGTGAGCCAATAGCGAATAACCTTTTCTTCCCTGCTCCCTCGACCTTCCCATCCTGCCAAGCTGAGGCTGCCAGCGCATTCTATCTAACCACACTGTGGCAAATCGATACAAGTAGCTAAACAGCTTGCTATACCATACAAGGGCATCTCCGGCCGAACGGTTAGGCAAGACTACGGCGCCTGGGTAAACATCCCGTTTACCAAACAAGACGTCGAGAGTTTCACTTAACCATTCCCCTCCTGCAGCCAAAGTGATAGCGGCTGTAGCATCCACCGGTAATGTGTGGAAGAGGGTAAGCTTTCTATGTGGATAGGACGTATCAACACCTTTTGCATCTTTTAAAGTAAAGAAGAAAGAAGAATCTTGTGTTGGGTCCTGAGGACCAGGATGGCCGAAGATCAAGACCTAAATGTGCCAGGGGTTGATCATCGAAGCCAGGGCAATAACGATGAAGGAATTTGAGCGCTGATGTAGCTAACAGCCACCTTCATAGTCGATTCATTAGGGTCCTCACCTTCCACCCGGAAGTATCCACCGTTTTCTTTGTCTGTTAAGCCTCACAGCTATGGGACTTCCTAAAGAAAACAGCAATCGCAGTTTATCAACCACTCACAAGACCACCGAGATCTTCGACTTAGCTCCCAAAGGTAATCCACCCCCCCAACCGGGAGCGGAAGATAACGAAAGGGAGACAAAGTCCTAACAAAATCATAACACAAGAACCTCCGTCTACATCATAACACAAGCTATCCATTCCATCTATCATATCAGTCGAGTCGATCCGATTCGTTCTTATCTATAGATAAGGCAAGAGAGAACTTATGACCTCGCGGATGGAGAGGGATTCGAACCCCCGGTATTCCTATCAATACTTCGGTTTTCAAGACCGACTCTTTCAACCGCTCAGACATCCATCCCATTCGCGCTTCGCCCGCCCTATCTATCCGCGCGCTGGCAGGTAGGGGCTTCTCTTTCTATGTGATTCGCTACGCTTGCTTGCGCCTATCCGCGGACTCTATTGCCTGCCGGTTAGCGAAACTTTTCCGGTAGTACGAATCGCTACGCTTCGCTTGTTTCTATATGATAATATGCACCTTGGTTGCTGCGCTCCCTGCGGGTAATAGCAAGAGAGTGAAGAACGAATGATCCTCAAAAAGAGTGATTGAGTCCGACTCAAGCGAGTGAGTGAAAGGCGTGGCAAGAGAGCGAGTTCGACTCGCAAACGATCAGCAAGTGAAGGACCGATCCTTTTATTTTGCGCCAGTACTGTTGCGAGACTGGTACTTGGCGGCTCACGAGCAACATATAGACTAAGGTTGCCCATCACTCCCTCGCTCTTTTTTGAAGGCCCTTTAGATTCTCTTTCTAGTAGGGTTCCTCCATAAGAACACTGAACGCCCAGCTTCGCAGAGCAGCTCTCTCCCCAGCCCACAGCATAGTGTGGAATCTGGATCGTTTCATCGAGCACCATTTCTTTTAGATAGAAAGGTGTTCTGACTTCATTGAGCTCCAGGAATTGCTCCAAAAGTGTCTAACAGTTTCTATCCTCTTGAATGCTTCATGTTAGATTTCTCTCTTTGCTTTCCCTCCTTGCATTCATGATTTGCTTATGGCAAAGGACTATAAAGCTTTTAAGCTTTGGTTCTTCATGTTAATGAACTTCCAATTGCTTTGCCATGGATTTCATAGAACTCTCCTCAATTTTGGATTGCTTTGGTGATCAAATTACTATCAAAAACACCAAAACTTACACAATTTGATTAGAAATGATTGCAAAGGTACTTAATATGCTAATTGAGTTAGAAGGTAATAACTACTACTCAAAAGTGTTTAAAAGAGTTAATTACAAGGTACAAAATAGCACTTTTTAAGTAGTAATCACTCCTCCCAACCGACATATTGCTAGTCCCTTAGCAATAAAGGAGAGAAAAAGTAAACTAAAAAGTAATATACTTTACAAGATCATGTTGATCACTTCCAAAACATTTTAAGTGGCATGATGATGAAACTCTCACATGGAACATTAAAGAAATATAAACTCAAATTTCAACAAGAGTTATCAAATAATTTGCCTAATCACAATTCATAAAGAGAAGGCATTATGCAAATTGAAGCTTTAAAATCATTTCCACTTCCAAAGGACCAAACCTTACTCTTCCACGAAAATCTAAGTGTTAGTTGATAGTTTCTGAATATAGTATGCTAAACTAATCTCTCTCCCCAACCTGGCTCTTTTTTAACACTTAGCAAACTGACCAAATTTAATAGGCTAAGAACACACCCTCTTGTTTCACAATTTTTTTCATGTAGGAGTACAAAGCTTAAAGGTATTCTTTTCTAAATTGTCCATGTAACGGGGGTCCATCGATGACTCCCAACCAATTAAGGTTTAGGGCATCAAGCTTTAAGGATCTTTCAACCACTAACTCCTCGGATTTTACCCCAGACTTTTGAGAATGAATTTAATACCCAAGCACCTACAGTATGTCAAACTCCACCTATTCACCCTTGTAACGAGCATTGAGGTCGGTGACTCCCAACCAATGAAGGCTTAGGGTACCAGGCTTTAAAGATTTTCACCATATACCCCTCAGACCTTGCTCGGGTTTCAAGGCAAGCAAACATTTTTCTCTTTCTTTTATTTTCTTTTTTCAAAGGCTCATTGGCCTTTTATAAGGTGTCCCAACACTATTAAAATAAGGTCAAAGGTACCAAGTCTAAATTTTCCTAAATGTAGTCCACCCCCACCAAGATATAAGAGTTACCAAAAGACATTGGGAAAGGTCCCATGAAGTCAATGCCCCAAACATCAAAGAGATCAACTATTAGAATGGGGTTCATAGGCATTTGATTTCTTCTTGTAAGCTTCCAGAGCCTTTGGCATCTATCAAAGCTCCTACACATGGTGTGGGCATCTTTGAAAAGTGATGGCCAACAAAATCCTGATTGCAACACCTTCATGGTTGTTTTCTGAGAGGCAAAGTGGCCTCCACATGCATTCTCATGGCAATGGCAGTGGTTGAAAAATCCTTAAAACTTGATGCCCTAAACCTTGATTGGTTGGGAGTCATCGATGGACCCCCGTTACATGGACAATTTAGAAAAGAATGCCTTTAAGCTTTGCACTCCTACAAGAAAAAATTGTGAAAGAAAAGAGGTGCGTTCTTAGCCTATTGGAGGTTGATTAGTTTGCTAAGCTTTGAAAAGAACTAGGTTGAGGGGAGAGATTAGTTTGACATACTATATCCGAAAACTAATAAATAGCACATAGATTTTTGTGGAAGAGTAAGGATTGGACCTTTGGGAGTGGAAATTATTTTGAAGCTTAAATTTGCATAATGCCTACTCTTTATGAATTGTGACTAGGCAAGTTGTTTGATAGCTCCTATTAAAGTTTGAGTTTTATTTCTTTCATGTTCCATGTGAGAGTTTGATCAGTCATGCCACTTAAACATTTTTTGGGGTGATCAGCATGATTTTGTAAATTTATTACTTTTATTTTTATTTTTTCTCTCCTTCATTGCTAAGGGACTAGCAATATGTCAGTTGGGGGGATTGATTACTACTCAAAAAGTGCTATTTTGTAGCTTGTAACTAAATCTTTTAAACACTCTTGAGTAGTAATTATTACCTTTTAACTCAATTGACATGTTAAGGACCCTTGCAATTGTTTCTAATCAAATTGTGTTAAGTTTTGGTGTTTTTGATAGCTTTTAGCTCACCAAAGCAAATTAAGAATGCGGGAGAGCTGTATATATTTCATGGAAAAGCTTTTGGAAGCTCAAATTCATGAAGAACCAAGCTTTGGAGCTCCATAGCCCTTTGCCAAAGTCGTTCAAAGTATGCAAGGAAAGAACAAATGGAGAGAGGAAAACAGAGTAAGGAAAACAGAGGATAGCAGCTACAGTCTTCCTTCACACTTTTGGAGCACTTCCCGAAGTCCATTTTCTACATGCTATATACCATTTTAAAGATAAGGAAGTCAATAATCCAACGCTTTAAACTGTGTACGATTTAGAGCTGAAATGAGGAAGATATGGCCTTCGGAAGACAATTGCATCAAGCTGAGGGACAATTTCGCACCTTGTGAAATTGGAACTCCAACGTGCGAAATTTAAAGTGGATGGCAGCTGTGTAGTCGCGGTGAAGCCCAGCATTGGAAGTTGATTTTGCAACTTGTGAACTTGGATCTCAACGTGCGAAAGTGGATTCTAAGTTGAGAAATCAACTTGCGAAATTTTCGCAAATCACCATGCAACGTGCGAAACTGGGATACTTGTGCCGACACTTTTTCTTCTGATATTTTTGTGTCTAAATTTCCATTTTCTCATTGTATTCAGCAACTCATGTAATTCCTTAGCTAGGAAGTATCCAAGGAAGGGTAAATTACCTTCCTATATAAACTCTCGGAGGGACTCTCGGGGAGCTTTCTCTAGGAGACCAACTTATGTAAATTTTCCACTTAGTGAAATACAGAGATCCTTTTTGCTTTCTTTTTCTCTCTACTATTTTCTTTTTCTTGGAAGCCAAACAGCCTCTGAGGATGTTTTCTCAGAGGATGAGAGGCTAAACCTTTGGTTTCTTGGAGTAAAGAAAGCTAGGTGAAAAGTCTAGATGCAAAGGTGGAAAACTCTCGTGCATTAAATACAGGTAGTTGGAGTTCATAAATGGCTTTTAAAACTAAAGTTTTGCTTTAAATCCCTTAGAATAACTTTGAATGGCCAATACATGGTAAGCTTTAGGTCTCTGTGGATGCTTATTGCTAGATCCATATCAGTCCATTAGTTATCATGTATGAGCCATTGGAAAGTGACTCAAGGTGAAGACCCACAGTGTCTAAAGCCATTAATGAAACTTGACTACCATTTCTATTGACTTTTTATGGATTAAATCTTCATTGTTAAACCTATACCGGTTCGGGAAACAACCATCCTTTATGTTGTTGTCCCCAATGCGAGAAGAAAAATCTAGAATTTCCACTTTGCATTCTGAACTTAATCCTAGCAATCCCTAGCTCCGGGAGACTTTCTTTCTTCCATTTTTACTTAGTTCTATATTAGTTTAGTTTCAAACACCACTTTCAAAAAAAAATTTATTTTCTTTTAAGCTTTAAGTTTATGACAAAGGAAATCATCAAACCCAATTTCTAATCTAGAGTTTATCACTGGTAGAGTGAAAACCCATCCCTGAGTTCGACCCTAGAGATGCTATACTATAGTAGCTTTGCTACGCCAATATAAGGTCATAGGATTTATAAATATTTTTTATTAAAATACTCAACTGGGCATGAATCAAATAATATCACTGTGAAGTTTGCACCTTCCCCGGCAACGGCGCCATTTGATTGCGTGCCTAGCTGGTGTACCTTGAGTTTGGTCCTCAGACAGGAGTAATCAACAAAATTTATAACCTATATCACCATGCACTAGGATAGCCTTAGCTAATATAGCATAGTGGCTCTAGGATCGTTCACTGGGAAGGGTTTTCAACTTACAAGTGATACCAATTCAAAGTTGAATTGGTGCTTTTTCATTTCAAGGTTAGCTTAAGAAGAAAACATAAACTTTGGTTGAAAAAGGATTTGTTTTAAGCTAACTAAAAAGAAAGTAATGGGAATTACTTATGAAGAAAAGCGTTCCTTGGAGTTTTAGGTTCACTGGGGTCAGGCTCCACATGTAAAAATAGAGCTCCGGTCACTTGAATCTTTTCCTCACATTAGAGAATTAACATATAGTTAATTCTCTAACCGGTGTTGTACAGATGTTTCCCTTTAAAGGATTTCAGCACTAATTCCCTCTCACTGATGCAACTTGCAATGGCTCGTGCCTCTCACCTAGCATTCGTCATTCAAGGTGATCATTAACCTTGGACTTCCCTTCTCAAGCTTGCAAGAGATAATTAATGGATGTCTCCTCAGAGTCCAAAAGCTTACCAAGTGTTTGCAATTCTAGAAAATCCTACCTTCAAGTCACCTCCCAAAGGCTCGCAAGAGATAAACTAGTGTATCTCCATGGACAGAGATCAGTTGCTTTACCAAGTGTTGGCCTAGGTGAATTGAAGGCGTTTTAAGTTAACTAAAAACATAGAAATCATTAACGGGTCACACTTTCTCTTCATTAATAGCTGAAACAACAAAACTACCAATTCTTGCATTCGGGGCCTTACCTGGCTACCTTAGCTCCAAGGAACTAAAAGCCTAGCCACTCATTCTATGAGGAAACATCCTCAGAGCTTGTTTGGCTAGTAAGAAAAAATAAATACAATACAATCAAATTGAGTAGGTAGGGCAGAGCAAAGCTCTGTATTTTTAGTTCCTTCCAAAACTATACAAAAAGTTATCTCTGAGAACAAGCTCCCGAGATATCACTGTAATGGAAATTACAAACCATATATATGAGGCTATTTACCCTTTGTTCTTACTTAATTACTAAGGAATCCTATAATTGGTGGATTATAAGGAGAGAATGGGGATTTAGACATCAAATATCTGAAGCAAAAATCTAAAAATGGCGGTTGCAAATATCTGGAAGCACTCAGGAGAATTTTGCAGGCGTGCAAGATGGCTATGAAATTTCGCAACCTGAAGGACACCATTTCGCAGCCAAAGGTTGATTTCACAGCCTGCGAAATTGGCCTTCAGCTTGGTGTGATCGGCTTCCAATGGCTCTAACTCCTTCATTTCAACTTTGAATCATGCACTGTTTGAAGCATTGGATTGATGACTTCCTGAGCTTCGAAACGACATATAGTATGCATCAATTGAGCTCCAGGAATTGCTCCAAAAGTGTCTAACAGTTTCTATCCTCTTGAATGCTTCATGTTAGATTTCTCTCTTTGCTTTCCCTCCTTGCATTCATGATTTGCTTATGGCAAAGGACTATAAAGCTTTTAAGCTTTGGTTCTTCATGTTAATGAACTTCCAATTGCTTTGCCATGGATTTCATAGAACTCTCCTCAATTTTGGATTGCTTTGGTGATCAAATTACTATCAAAAATACCAAAACTTACACAATTTGATTAGAAATGATTGCAAAGGTACTTAATATGTTAAATGAGTTAAAAGGTAATAACTACTACTCAAAAGTGTTTAAAAGAGTTAATTACAAGGTACAAAATAGCACATTTTGAGTAGTAATCACATCCTATTCTCTCTCAATTGCCTATCCTTTATAGATGAGGGGGAGTACCTTAGCAGTAGCTTCCAACACTTAAGATTGACCCCCTCAAGTGCCAGATATGAATGTTTTATGAATTTCATACGGGACTACTTACTTACCTAAATAAAGTTCACTTCTGACTTACCAAAGAAGTTTACTGAAGGAACTGACCTAAGCATAGCTCTCGATCTCAAATACAAATGCCAAGAAAGAGATTAGATTCCTGGGATAAGTGGAAAATTTGTAATCTATCATCAAGAATTACAAACTAATATTTTAAAAAGTCTAACTTTCAATCTATTACTAAGAATTATGGAAAACAAGTATTTAAAAAAAAGATTTTATCTTTTAAACTATCATTAAGAATCATAAACTAACATTATAAAAATTCTAACTTTTAATCTATCATCAAGAATTACAGACTAATATTTTAAAAAGTCTAACTTTCAATCTATTACTAAGAACTATGAGAAATAAGTATCTAAAAAAAATTATATCTTTTAAATGATCATCAAGAATAAAAAATTAAAGACTTCAAGAAAACTTTAAACTAGTATAGATAATAAAAAAATTACAAAGTAATGATTTCTAGAAAATTATATAACATCACAGATTATTAAGAATCAAAGCTAAAGACTTTAAGAAAACTTTAAACTAGCATAGATAATCAATAACTAATGATAAAAGATTTCAAGAAAATTGTATAGACCATAAAAAAATATAATCAATAAGAAGAAAATCAAGATGATTAATAGAAAACCCAAAAATCCTAAAGCTTACTTTCCAAAGACCTCCAAAATTTTCTTAGATCATGGCTTCAAGATGTACACTATCATAGACCGAACCACCTTTCAGAAAACACGCTTCAAGATCTCCTCTCCATAAGATTCTTTCAATAAATCGGACCGACCCTCAAAGAAACACGAAATGGTCTTCCTTCAAAACCCAGATTGACTTTCAAGGAAAAATGAACTGACCTTCCTCTCCTCCATCTCTCAAAATTTCTCAATCGTCTTCTCCTCTATCACACTCTGGGTTATAAACAGAATGCTTCGGTTCATAAACAGAATGCTCCGATTCATAAACAGAATGCTCGCCCTCTTCACCCATGGAGAAAATCCTCCCTCCGAAATCTGTGAGTCTCCCTAATGACAGCCCTTTCATGGAAAGTCTATGGTGCAGCTCATGTGAAGATTCTTTTTCTTTTTGGTGCAATGCTTGTAAGCTGTCATGAGATTCCCCTTGTTCATCATGAGGCTGCCACTTTTCCTCATGTGGAGTGCGTGTTGTCTCCACCTTTTTCATGGGTGCGTGATGGCCTTTTCTTTACCATTTGCTTCCAAAGTCTCTCAATTGTCACCCTTAGATGCAGGTTGTAGGAAATGGGTGGCTATGCTTGTAGGGTGGGCCATCTTGAAGCTTGGAGGCAACTCTTCTCCAATGGAGGACTCTGTATTTTCTCAAAGTTGCAGCCTCCCTATAGCAGTGTGTAAGTGCCACTGAATTCTCTCCTCAGTTTTTTTTTTTTTTTTTTTTTTGAAAAAAAATCATCTCTTGGTGGAGAGAAGTCCCTCCCATGCTGCTTCCAGCAAAGACGAGTGGTAAAGTTTACCATCTCTTTTCACTGCTCTTCTAGGTTTTCTTCAGGCTTATAAACTGGTTGTGGTGCCCAAGCAAAGTATCCTTCTGCCCGAATCATTCAGTTTACCTCAAGCAACAAGATTCCATCATCACGAGTCCAGTTGATTCGACATCTTGAACAATGCAAAGTCAAAAGCCTGACTGGGATATAACAAATGATGAGTCACAAAAGCTACCACCATTGTAGGAAAATCACGCTCAAAAGCAAACCGAATTTGGTTCTCATGAGCATCTTTGGGAGCTATGGACAGAGTTATGACATTTTGTGATAACAAATAGGCACCAAAACTAGTCACACCATATCCAACATCCAAAAAAACTCAAGTATGCCTACCAAACGCCATGTCAGGCACCATCTTTGAAGTCTGATCTAAGTATTGATTTGCTTCATGTGCTCAAAATCATCTTTTCCCAAAACCCACTCCCTTCCTCTCTCAATGGTGCGGCTGTACTTTTCTCACGCACCAGAATGGTCCCTACTCCTGTGGAGATCACCTCCTTTTTAGACCACCTTCTTCACATTTTTTTCTCCTCCTACCAACCGTTCTTTTCTTTTCTTTTCTTTTTCCTTGAACACAACCCCACTTTTTCTCCACATACACGCTGCACCCTTTTCTTTTCACTTGCCAAAACCAACCTTCTTAATTTTCCTTTTAGAAGGAAAAAAAAAAAAAACATTATGCTCATCGAACTGATTCCCCACTCTTCCAAAAAAAAAACCCTAGCGCCCTTGGTAAGTTTCTAAACAAAGCCTTACTTCCCATAAACATCTTATTGACTCCACTAGCCTGGACATGACACCTCACCAGCCCGTGTGTCTTCCTCCTCTTATAGTGTGTGATTCACTCTTTAAAAAAAGTCTCCTCAGCAAGCCATGTATTCTTCCCCAAAAAGTATATTGAATCTTTCCCTCAAAATTCACTTTTCCTTCTAGAACATTGCTCCATATTTCCCAAAAAAAAAAATCCCATGAATATCTTCCTTGAATATGTGGTACTTAGAATCCCATGCAAAACAAACCAAAAAATAATAAGCGGTAGGATCAATAAAAATCATGAAATTGAAAATTAAAAATAATAAAATTATGCAATTAAAAAAATTAAAAGTCTATCATATGCAATTTTTTTTTATAAAAATAAAAATAAAAATATAATTTCAGATAACTTTAAAAAAAAAGACAAAAAGGAATCATTAATCTCAAGCAATTTCCTAAAAAATAAATAAGTGACTAAAACTAACAAATAAAAAGAAGAATGAAGCATATGCCAGCCATACAAGCCATGCAAACATGCGAAAATTACCTTAAAGGTGACTTAAGTGGGGCTTAACTGGCCAAGTGTATCTAAATAGGCCTAGGGTGCCTAAGTGGGCCTAAGATGGTGCGTAATGGGCCAAGTTCATCTAAATAAGCCTAAGGTGCCTAAGTGGGCCTAATGTCACAAGGTGCTTCAAATGAGCCTCCCCATGGGCTTATATAGAGCCCAAGAAGCTTCCAGAGACTCCTGGAACCATCTACACTAAGTCATTGGTGGAAAAAGTGTGGAAGGTTTTAGAGATGCCTAGAGATGTCCATACATCTCTACACTATGGTGGATAGCATGAGAGGAGTCCAAGGCTTTCTAGAGAATTCTAGAGATCTCTTGTATATTGATGTACATAATATTGTACATAGAATTATGTAGAGTTTTCTAGAATCTTCTTGATTTGTAAGGAACCCTCCAAGGTTCCAAAGAGTTCCATTGGTACCTATAAATAGGTGAGGCCCTCATTTGGCCAAGGTACCACCCAAGAACCTAACCAACCAAGCAAGTGAGCTTCCAAGCATTGTATGGCTTCCTTTGAAAGCAATAAAAGCTTCCATTCTTCAAGAGTTGCCTACTACGCCTTCTAAAGCTTTCAAGTCGTGACCATCTTAGCCTAGTAAGCTAAGCATTGGGAGTAAGACTGACTTAGCAAGATCAAAAGTCTTGACTTGTCTATGTGCTACACGAGCTTAGGATAAGACTAAGTCCGTGACAAGTGGTATCAGAGCACGACTATGAAGTTGGCATAGTAAAGGAAGCATGCGTGGGGAAGACTAACGAGTAAACTCGTGGGAGGGAGACAGAGCCTGTTGTACGGGACAGGGGTAAGAAGGATAAATCTCGTGATGCCATTGCTAACATGGAGGCAAGGTTAGCAAAAGTGGAGCTATCCATGGCGGACACTCGGGAGGGGTTGGACTTGATCAAGCAAGGCGTGGAGAACAACTTAGAGGATCTAAGGGAGCATATCCAAGACCTTCGTGAGAGGGTGCTAGTCTCACAAGTTCAACCTGTGTAGCACAAGGAGTTTACGTCCTTCCAAGAAAAGGTTTTGAGCATGCTTGCTATCATGGAGTCAAGAATAGAGGCCTTGGCCACTCAAATGGAGTCCCAAGGCCAGGAGGTTAGGCAAGAGTTGACCATTTACAAGATTGTTGTGTCGGTACGGGTCATGGCCACACAGGAGGCATCTAGGGTGGAGGTGCCAAAGCCATAAGGGTTTAGTGGTAAGTGGGATGCCAAGGAGATGGACAACTTCTTATGGCATATGGAGCGATACTTCAAGGCTATCGCACTAACTGATGAGGCGGCTAAGGTAAGAACTGTAACCCTTTACCTTACTGACACAACTACTTTATGGTGGCATCGGAGGTTTGCCGATACAGAGAAAGGCATTTGCACTATAGAGACGTGGGAGGACTTTAAGAGGAAGATTAAGAGGCAGTTCTACCCCGAGGACGTGGCTTACTTGGCTAGGAAAAACATGAGGCGTCTCAAGCACACAGGCTCAATACATGACTATGTCAAGGAATTCTCTTCGCTCATGCTTAAGATTCCTAACATGACTGAGGAGGAGTTGCTATTCAACTTCATGGATAACCTACAAGGGTGGGCCAAGCAGGAATTAAGGCGTTGAGTTGTTCAAGACTTAGCCACTGCTATGGCAGTAGCAGAGTCTTTAACGGATTACAAGAGGGAAGACTCCTCCAAGGTTGAGTCTTTGGAGGATAGCTACTCCACAGGTGGGAAAGACGAGGTTTCAAGGGACCACAATGCTCCTAGAATGGGATCAAACAAAACGCCTAACATCCGGGAGGAAAGGGGTAAGGCGGAAAGGAAGGAGTTTACGCCTAAAGTCAAATGCTTCCTATGTGACGGTCCACATTAGGCACGAGATTATCTTAAGAGGAAGGCGCTCAGTGCCATGATCGAGGAAAGGAATCAGGAACATGAAGCACATATGAGCTCAATGCAGCTGCTAGGTGCTCTCCAAGTCAACCCAAAGCCTAGTACGCCTAAGACCTCCTTACTATCAGTGGTGCAAGTAAAGGAGACAAAAAGGAAGCGAATTGAGGTAGCTCGCACACACATGGTCAAGGTCACTAAGAGCAAGGTGAACTCAATGGGTAAGAGGAAGCAACAGTCTAGGAATCAAAAGTGTAGGGGTCTGCATCCATCCAAGGCCTCAAGGAAGAAGAAGGTTAAAAATGTCCTAGTTGAATGGGTTACCAGGAGACAAGGGGTCCCTCCTGTGATAGAGTATCTAATCCGATGGAAAGGACTACCTAAGAGGCAGGTAAGCTGGGAACATATGGATTCCATGAGAAGGTTTTGGAAACACATCAAGAGGTTTCAAGAAAAGGCAACGACGGGGACGTCGACGACATAGGTGGGGGAGAGTGTCACAGGATGCTTCAAATAAGCCTCCCCATGGGCTTATATAAAGCCCAGGAAGCTTCTAGAGACTCCTGAAGCCATCTACACTAAGCCATTGGTGGGAAGAGTGTGGAAGGTTCTAGAGATGCCTAGAGATGGTCACACATCTCTACGTTATGGTGGAAGGCATGAGAGAAGTCCAAGGCTTTCTAAAGAATTCTAGAGATCACTTGTATATTCTTGTACATAGGATTGTACATAGAATTGTGTAGGGTATTCTAGAATCTTCTTGATTTGTAAGGAACCCTCTAAGGTTCCAAAGAGTTTCATTGGTGCCTATAAATAGGTGAGGCCCTCATTTGGCCAAGGCACCACCCAAAAACCACCCAAGAACCTAACCAACCAACCAAGTGAGCTTCCAAGCATTGTATAGCTTCCTTTGAAAGCAATAAAAGCTTCTATTCCTCAAGAGTTTCCTACTACGCCTTCTAAAGCTTCCGAGTCGTGAGCATCTTAGCCTAGTAAGCTAAGCATTGGGAGTAAGGTTGACTTAGCAAGATCAAGTGTCTTGACTTGTCTAAGTGACGCATGAGCTTAGGATAAGACTAAGTTCGTGACACTAAGATGCCTAAGTGGGTCTATGGTACCTAAATGGGCCTAAATCTAAATTAGGACTGCTAAGAGTCACAATGGAGTTAGATAAATCCCTCAATCAAAGTCCCCAAGGCGGCTTAGAAAAGATAGGCTACACGAATAGTAATGGACCACTAGGAATTGTTGTAAAGTACCGAACAAATACCTAATAGGACATGTGTTGGAGGACAAAATGAAGGGTTTACAAATATGCCCATCTTCGATAGAGATCACAAGTGTAGGAAATATGAGTAAAAATACGAATGATGAGTGGAACGAAGTGAACAATACCGAAGAACTAAAGGAAAAAAGACCAAAGATTTTGTCCTAGCATATGATGAGAGTAAAGTTGGAACACAGGGTCACAATCACAAAATGGAACAACTCTATATCACAAGCTCAAGGCTCTACGTGGAAATAATGACTGTGGATCATGAATAATAAAAACGACTCTAGGTTGTCAACTCTAGGCTCTAAATGGAAAACAAATGACTTTAGGTCATAAATGAGAAAAACGACTCTCGGTCATCAATTCTGGGCTCTAAATGGAAAAGAAAAGACTGTGGGTCATAAATGAGACAAACGACTCTAGGTCGTGAGCTTTGAGCTCTAAATGGAAAAAAATGACTTTGGGTCGTGAGCTCTGGGATCTAAATGGAAAATAAATGACTTTGGGTCATAAATGAGAAAAACGACTTTGGTTCGTGAGCTCTAGGCTCTAAATGGAAAAAATGACTTTGGGTCATAAATGAGAAAAACGACTCTAGGTGTAAGCTCTTAGCTCTAAATGGAAAAAAAAAAATGACTCTAGGTCGTAAATGAGAAAGATGACTCTAGGTCATAAGCTTTGGGCTCTAAATCGAAATGAAATGCTTCTGGATCATAAATGAGAAAAACAACTCTAGGTCGTGAGCTTTGGGCTCTAAATGGAAAAAATGACTCTAGGTCATAAAAGAGAAAAACAACTCTAAGTCATGAGCTCTGGGCTCTAAATGGAAAAGAAATGACTCTAGATCATAAATGAGAAAAACGACTCTAGGTTGTTAGCTCTAGGCTCTAAATGGAAAAGAAATGACTTTGGGTCATAAATGAGAAAAACGACTCTAGGTCGTGAACTCTTGGCTCTAAATGGAAAATAAATGACTTTGGGTCATAAATGAGAAAAACGATTCTAGGTTGTGAGCTCTAGGCTCTGAATGGAAAAGATGACTCTAGGTCATAAATGAGAAAAACAAGTCTAGGTCCTGAGCTCTTGGCTCTAAACGGAAAAGAAATGGCTTTGGGAAACGCCTTTGGGTTGTGAGCTCTAGGCTCTAAAGGGAAAAGAAATGCCTCTAGGTCATAAATGAGAAAAAGGACTATGAGTCGTGAGGTTTAGGCTTTAAATAGAAAAGAAATGACTCTAGATTATAAATGAGAAAAATTACTATGGGTCGTGAGCTTTGGGCTCTAAATGGAAAGAATTGACTCTAGTTCATAAATGAAAAAAACTCTAGGTCATGAGCTTTAGGCTCTAAATGGAAAAAATAACTCTCAGTCATAAATGAGAAAAATGACTCTAGGTTGTGAGCTCTGGGCTCTAAATGGAAACGAAGTGATTCTGGGTCGTAAAAGAGAAAAACGACTCTAGGTCATGAGCTCTGGGCTCTAAATGGAAAAGAAATGACTCTGTGTCATAAATGAGAAAAATGACTCTAGGTCATGAGCTCTAAGCTCCAAATGGAAAAGAAATGACTCTATGTCATAAATGAGAAAAACGACTCTGGGTCATGAGCTCTAGGCTCTAAATGGAAAAAATGACTTTGGATCATAAATGAGAAAAACGACTTTAGGTCATGAACTGTGGGCTCTAAATGGAAAAGAAATGACTCTGGGCCATAAATGAAAGAAAGAACTCTGGGTTGGGAGCTCTGCGTTTGAAATGGAAAAGAAATGACTCTCAAACATAAATGAGAAAAACGACTCTAGGTCGTGAGCTCTGGGCTCTAAATGGAGAAGAAATGACTTAGGTCATAAATGAGAAAAAAGACTCTAAGTCATGAGCTCTAGGCTCTAAATGGAAAAGATATGACTCTATGTCATAAATAAGAAAAACAACTCTAGGTCATGGGCTCTAGGCTCTGAATGAAAAAAAGGACTATGGATCATAAATGAGAAAAATGACTCTAGGTCGTGAGCTTTGGGCTTCAAATGGAAAAAATGACTCTTGGTCATAAATGAGAAAATTGATTCTGGGTTTTGAGCTCTAGGCTCTAAATGGAAAAGAAATGACTCTGGGTCATAAATGAGAAAAATGACTTTAGGTCGGGAGCTTTGCGGTCTAAATGGAAAAGAAATTACCCTGGTTCATAAATGAGAAAAATGACTCTAGGTCGTGAGCTCTGGGCTCTAAATGGAAAAAAATAACTCCAGGTCATAAATGAGAAAAACGACTCTAGGTTGTGAGCCCTAGGCTCTATTTGGAAAAAAAAATGAATATGGGCCATGAATGAGAAAAATGACTCTAGGTCATGAGCTCTAAGCTCTAAATGGAAAAATTGACTATGGGTCATAAATGAGAAAAATGACTCTAGGTCATGAGCTTTAGGCTCTTAATGGAAAAGAAATGTCATAAATGAGAAAAATGACTCTGGGTCGTAAACTCTGGGCTCTAAATGGAAAAGAAATGACTCTAGGTCATAAATAAGATAAATGACTGTAGGTTGTGAGCTCTCGGCTCTAAATGGAATAAAAAATGACTTTGGGTTGTTAATGAGAAAGATAACTCTAGGTCATGAGCTTTGGGCTCTAAATCGAAATGAATTGACTCTAGGTCATAAATAAGAAAAACGACTTTAGGTCGTGAGCTTTGGACTCTAGATAGAAAAAATGGCTCTACGTCATAAAAGAAAAAAAACAACTCTAAGTCGTGAGCTCTGGGCTCTAAATGGGAAAGAAATGACTCTAGGTCATAAATGAGAAAAACGACTCTAGGTCGTGAGCTTTGGGCTCTGAATGGAAAAGAAATTACTCTGGGTCATAAATGAGAAAAACGACTCTAGGTCGTGAGCTTTGGGCTCTAAATCGAAAAGAAATGACTCTGGGTCATAAATGAAAAGAACAATTTTGAGTCGTAAGCTCTAGGCTCTGAATACAAAATAAATGAGTTTGAGTCATAAATGAGAAAAACGAGTCTAGGTCGTGAGCTCTGGGCTTTAAATGGAAAAGAAATGGCTCTGGGTCATAAATGATAAAAATGACTCTAGGTCGTGAGCTTTGGGATGTAAATGAGAAAGAAATGCCTCTGGATCATAAATGAGAAAAACGACTCTAGGTCATGAGCTCTGGGCTCTTAATGGAAAAGAAATGACTTTGGGTCATAAATGAGAAAAACAACTCTAGGTCGTGAGCTTTGGGCTCTGAATGGAAAAGAAATTACTATGGGTCATAAATGAGAAAAACGACTCTAGGTCGTGAGCTTTGGGCTCTAAATCGAAAAGAAATGACTCTGGGTCATAAATGAAAAGAACAATTTTGAGTCGTAAGCTCTAGGCTCTGAATACAAAATAAATGAGTTTGAGTCATAAATGAGAAAAACGAGTCTAGGTCGTGAGCTCTGGGCTTTAAATGGAAAAGAAATGGCTCTGGGTCATAAATGATAAAAATGACTCTAGGTCGTGAGCTTTGGGATTTAAATGAGAAAGAAATGCCTCTGGATCATAAATGAGAAAAACGACTCTAGGTCATGAGCTCTGGGCTCTTAATGGAAAAGAAATGACTTGGGGTCATAAATGAGAAAAACAACTCTAGGTCATGAGCTTGGAGCTCTAAATGGAAAAGAAATGACTCTGGGTCATAAATGAGAAAAACGATCTTGGTTCATGAGCTTTGGGCTCTAAATGGAAAAAATGACTCTGGGTCATAAATAAGAAAAATGACTCTAGGTCGTGAGCTCTCGGCTCTAAATGGAATAAAAAATGACTTTGGGTTGTAAATGAGAAAGACGACTCTAGGTCATGAGCTTTGGGCTCTAAATCGAAATGAATTGACTCTAGGTCATAAATGAGAAAAACGACTCTAGGTCGTGAGCTTTAGACTCTAGATAGAAAAAATGACTTTATGTCATAAAAGAGAAAAACAACTCTAAGTCATGATCTCTAGGCTCTAAATAGAAAATAAATGACTCTGGGTCATAAATGAGAAAAACGACTCTAAGTCGTGAGCTTTGGGCTCTAAATGGAAAAGAAATTACTATGGGTCATAAATGAGAAAAACGACTCTGAGTGGTGAGCTTTGGGCTCTAAATCGAAAAGAAATGACTCTGGGTCATAAATGAGAAAAATGACTTTGAGTCGTGAGCTTTAGGCTCTGAATCCAAAATAAATGAGTTTGAGTCATAAATGTGAAAAATGAGTCTAGGTCGTGAGCTTTGGGCTTTAAATGGAAAAGAAATGGCTCTGGGTCATAAATGATAAAAACGACTATAGGTCGTGAGCTCTGGGCTTTAAATGGGAAAGATATGCCTCTGGATCATAAATGAGAAAAACGACTCTAGATCATGAGCTTTGGGCTCTTAATGGAAAAGAAATGATTGTGGGTCATAAATGAGAAAAACAACTCTAGGTCATGAGCTCTGAGCTCTAAATGGAAAAGAAATGACTATGGGTCATAAATGAGAAAAACGATTATGGGTCGTGAGCTTTTTGCTATAAATGGAAAAAAATGACCTTGTGTCATAAATGAGGAAAAGGACTCTAGGTCGTGAGCTCTGGTCTTTAAATGGAAAAAAAATGACTCTAGGTCATAAATGACAAAAAAGACTTGGGGTCATGAGCTTTGGGCTCTAAATCGAAAAGAAATGACTCTGGCTCATAAATGAGAAAACGACTCTAGGTGGTGAGCTCTGGGCTCTAAAGGGTAAAGAAATGACTCTGGGTCATAAATGAGAAAAATGACTCTTGGTCATGAGCTATAGGCTTTAAATGGAAAAGAAATGACTGTGAGTTATAAACTAGAAAAACAACTCTAGGTCAAGAGCTCTGGGCTCTAAATGGAAAAGAAATGATTCTGGGTCATAAATGAGAAAAATGACTTTAGGTTGTGAGCTCTAGGCTTTAAATGGAAAAGATGACTCTGGGTTATAAATGAGAAAAACAACTCTAGGTTGTGAGCTTTAGGCTTTAAATGGAAAAGAAATGACTCTAGGTCATAAAGAAGAAAAACAAATCTAAGTCGTGAGCTCTGAGCTCTAAATGGAAAAGAAATGGCTCTGGTTCATAAATGAGAAAAATGACTCTAGGTCACGAGCTCTGGGGTCTAAATGGAAAAATGACTCTGGGTCATAAATGAGAAAAATGACTCTGGGTCGTGAACTCTTAGCTCTAAATGGAAAAGAAATGACTTTGGGTCATAAATGAGATAAACGACTCTAGGTCATGAGCTTTGGACTCTAAATGGAAAAGAAATGACTCTGGGTCATAAATGAGAAAAACGACTCTGGGTAGTAAGCTCATGGCTCTAAATGGAAAATAAATGACTTTGGGTCATAAATAAGAAAAAGGACTTTGGGTCATGAGCTCCAGGCTCTAGATGGAAAAGAAATGACTCTAAGTCATAAATGAGAAAAACGACTCTATGTCGTGAGCTTCGGGCTCTAAATGGAAAAGAAATGACTCATTCTCTGGGTCGTGAGCTCTGGGTCATAAATAAGAAAAAACAGCTCTAGGTCGTGAGCTCTAGGATATAAATGGAGAAGAAATGGATAGCTCAAGTCTACGAGGCTTAGGGTCTAGAAAAAATGGATAGCTTAGGGCTACACAGCTTAAGGTCTAGAAGGCACGGATAAAGAAGACCAACTCAAAAGTGGATATGTATCAAATGGGCTCAAAGTCGTATGCTCAAAATGCAAAGGGTTGGACTACAGAACTTAGGAAGGGAAATATGCCCCAGTATCCAGGGTGCTCGTACTACTTAAACAACCAATAAACCAATCATCTGCTGAAATCAATGGGTGAGAAACCAATGCATCATGACAAACCTCTAAAAAATCTAAACTGAAAGAACTCTCTATGTCTCACAAGCTGCTCTAGCGATAAACCTCAAAAGGTAAATCTCGGAGTGTGTATATCGCAACTCATCTAAAAGCAAATCTTGAAGTACACAAAAATACTACTCATCTAGATAACCTGATCTGCTAGGTAACAATGACGAAAGCAATCTATCTCATGAGCATTTGGATAAAGGATCCACCTATGCTCCTCGGGTGAAACCTAATGTGATCCATCTCTATCTCAAAAAATTCATATAGGTAGGTCCTGATACAGTCAATCGTCGAAATCCCCATACTAGTATTCAATCTAAAACCAAGCTAGCCATTGTCCCATCTCAAGGATACTCAAAGAAAATGGGGAAATATGTCCTAGTGTAAGATCTGATGTCAAAGTCATGAGGTAGATAACTAACACTAATCATCCATCCTCATACCACTATGCAAACAAAATCTCGACAAGGAGAGGACAATATGGTCCAGTATGGATATCCAATGTATAATAAAGAATCTATCAAAATCAATCAAAATCTCTATAACCATGAATAAGGATACCCATACTGTCCAATAACAACTAGGAACCTCAGAGAAAGGTGGAAATGTGCCCTAGTGTGGGTATCCAATGCACAAGGATGAATCCAACATCATCAATCAACTATCTCTAACTCAATAATAATCCACTAGACCATCTCAGAAATACTCCATAAATGGAAGCTAGAATCATGAAAACCATCAATGAGCTCAACAATGCTCCATTAGAACTAATATCATCTCAACATACTCCACTAGGGATCTCTAATCGGTGAAAATGCCCAGGCTCATATTAGGGGCTCATCTTAACCAAATGAAAGGCGAATATGCCCCAGTATGATAGTTGATACATAGTAGAATGGAAAGCCAGACTACGTCAAATATCATCCATAAGATGAAGCAATCGTCCACATCCATCACCAAATCACCTCTAAGGATCAAAGAAGCATTTCCCAGAATAATGAAGATATGGAAAGAGGTGATGGGACATAAAAAAAGAAAAAAAAGAAATAAGAAAGTGGAATGAATGATGATCAACCCATATTAGTATAATAAAGGAAAGACATATCACCAATGATGGAATGGTGGATAAGACAATGGTTCGAAGACCCTAGTAAAAGGTCACTCATCTCTCATACCTAATACATATCAACCATGATCCAGGAAGTATATGATCTTATAGAACTCTCACATGAACTCTCGACACTCCAAATGCATAACAAGAGTGGCTCAAGGAGTGAGAACCCATATAAAAATATCACAAGAATCCACAATGAAAAATATACCCAATAAACAAACCTCAAAAGGTGACATAAGTGCCCAATGGAGCAAGGTACCATACAAAAACATATTATTGTGTTTTTTTTTTTTTTTTGAATGAGCATGCTCTGATCATCAATAAATTGAACACCAATGGGAAAGATATTAGAAATGAACAAACTCTCTCAAATCAATGATGAATACATGAACCTCATCCCATGAGACAACCTCTCAAACTAAAATCTCCAAATCAATGCCAAATGATGGGATGAATGGAGTGATATGGCTGCCCTCTTTGCACCAAGATGTGAAGAATCATCAACCCAAGGAAGAGAAGAGATAAGATGAAGCAAATAATGATAAAAATAAGAAAAAGAATGAAAATGTGGTGATAGTAAAATAGAACAAGCGAGAGGATAAGGAGATGGTAACAATAATGAGAAGATAAGCCTATGAGTCTAAAGCTCATGAGACTTTCCTAG
The DNA here is from genome assembly GCF_004353265.1 of Vitis riparia. Taxonomy (NCBI): domain Eukaryota; kingdom Viridiplantae; phylum Streptophyta; class Magnoliopsida; order Vitales; family Vitaceae; genus Vitis; species Vitis riparia. The sequence goes on along the minus strand of NC_048442.1, from coordinate 12,599,709 downwards.
CAAAGCATGCATATACATCAAAGGGCCCCAACCCGAGTGTAGAAATGGTAATCAAGGCTATAAGAAAGAAAAAAAGGCTTTAACATACCACGTGAGGCTTAATGGGCTAGCAACAGTCTAATATATAGATAGAAGTGATAAAGTGTAAGGCTAACTGAAATGATGGCCACCCATCCTACGACCATGGTCTCAAATGTAATACTTCTTCAACTGATCCACATTGGTAGGGTTTGAGAACTGGTCTTTATCCAGATATGTCAATCACATTTCCTCTCTGGGGTCAACTCTCTAATGACATGTGGTGTACTCCAAGTAAGTCCCTAGGGTCTCCTAAAATAGATGAATCTCCACGACCATAACTGGGCTAACATCATCCTCAAACATATCATCAACATAAGCGAGATGCCCTAACATAAATAAACTGAATCTCTTTTGAACTCTCAATGATGGAGATCTCAAGCATATCAAGAGAGTGAACTATCTCTGGCTAATCTATGCTAACCATCCAACTATCATCCAATACGTCCATTTCAGGCTCATCATGAAGAAAATCATGTCAATCAAATCTCCCATCTTAGAGGAAAAACTTACATCCTCTATAATAACTCTCATTTGATAAACTTTGACTCATAATCCACTAAACTCATCATATGTACGATGTCACCCTTAACAATGTCAATGGCTAACTGGGTGGTGGGGGTGGTTGGTAATGAATGACATGACATCTCATCTTGAACTGGATGCTATCTATCTCACTATCCATCAATCATCTAGCTCAAACCTACTAATGCCTCCTGAATAGAGTCATGATGACTGTTAGTCGATCAACTGTATCACGTTGAGGATTTGTATTGAATAGCTTTCAAACCTTGATCAATCTATCTCCAACTCTAATATAAGAAGTTGAATCTAAACTAAAATAAGTAAACATTTGATTGCGTGCCCAATTAGTGTACCTTGATTTTGGTCCTCAGATAGGAGTAATCAACAAAATTTATAACCTATATCACCATGTGCTAGGATAGCCTCAGCTAGTATAACATAGTGGCTCTAGGATCGTTCACTGGGAAGGGTTTTCAACTTATAACTGATAATAATTCAAATTTGAATTGATGCTTTTTCATTTCAAGGTTAGCTTTAAAAGAAAACATAATCTTTGGTTGAAAAAGGATTGGTTTTAAGCTAACCAAAACTAATAGCAACTGAAATTACTACTAAAGAGAAGTGTTTCTTGGAGTTTTAGGTTCACTGGGGTCAGGCTCCTCATGCAAACATAGAGTTTCGGTCACTTGAATCTTTTCCTCTCATTAGAGAATTAACATATAGTTATTTCTCTAACCGGTGTGGTACAGATGCTCCCCTTTAATGGGTTCAAACACTAAATCCCTCTCACTGATGCATCTTGCAATGTCTCGTGCCTCTCACCTAGCATTTACCATTCAAGGTGATCATTAACCTTGGATTTCCCTACTCAAGCTCGCAAGAGATAACTAATGGATGTCTCCTTAGAGTCCAAAAGCTTACCAAGTGTTGGCAATTCTAGAAAATCCTACCTTCAAGTCACCTCCCAAAGGCTCGCAAGAGATAAACTAGTGCATCTCAATGGACAGAGATCACTTGCCTTACCAAGTGTTGGACCAGGTGATTTAAAGGTGTTTGAAGTTAACTAAAAACATAGAAGCCATTAATGGGTTACACTTTCTCTTCATTAAAAGCTGAAACAACAAAACTTCCAATTTTTGCACTCCGCACCTTACCCAACTACCTTAGCTCGAAGAGACAAAAAGTCTAGCCACTCATTCTCTGAGGAAACATCCTCAGATCTTGTTTGGCTAGTAAGAAAAATATAATCAAATTGAGTAGGTAAGGCAAAGCAAAGCTCTGTATATTACTTCCTTCAAAACTATACAAAAAGTTGTCTCTGAGAACAAGCTCCCGAGAGTATATCTATGAAGAAAATTACAAACTATATATATGAGGTTATTCACCCTTTGTTCTTGCTTATTAACTAAGGAATCCTATGATTGGTGGATTACAAGGATAAATGGGGATTTAAACAACAAATATCTGAAGAAAAAATCTAAAAGTGTCGGTCGCAAATATCTGGAAGCACTTAGGAGGATTTCGCATGCATGCAAGATGGGCTGCGAAATTTCGCAAGCTAAAGGTCTCCATTTTGCAGCCAAAGGCCCATTTCGCAGCGATCACCTTGTGATTTCGCAGCTTGCGAAATTGGCCTTTAGCTTGGTGTGATTGGATTCCAATGGCTATAACTTCTTCATTTCAACTCCAATTCATGCACCGTGTGAAGCGTTGGATTTTTTACTTCCCAAGCTTCGAAACGACATATAGTATGCATGAAATAAACCCCAGGAAGTGCTCCAAAAGTGTCTAATGGTTGTAGTGCTCTTGAGTTCTTCATGTTAGATTTCTCTCTTTGCTTTCCCTCCTTGCATTCATGATTTGCTTATGGCAAAGGATTATAAAGCTTAGGTTCTTCATAAAAATGAGTTTCCAATTGCTTTGCCATGGATTCCATAGAACTCTCCTCAATCTTGGATTGCTTTGGTGATCAAAATACTATCAAAAACACCAAAACTTACACAAATTTGATTAAAAACAATTGCAAAGGTCCTTAACATGCCAATTGAGTTAAAAGGTAATAACTACTACTCAAAAGTGTTTAAAAGAGTTAATTACAAGCTATAAAATAGCACTTTTTGAGCAGTAATCACTCCCCCCAATCGACATATTGCTAGTCCCTTAGCAATGAAGGAGAGAAAAATAAAAATAAAAAGTACTATAATTTACAACATCATGCTGATCAAAAAACAATTTTCAAGTGGCATGATGATCTAACTCTCGCATGGAACATTAAAGAAATAAAACTCAAATTTCAACAAGAGTTATCAAATAACTTGTCTAATCACAATTCATAAAGAGAATGCATTATGCAAATTGAATCTTTCAAATCATTTCCACTTCCAAAGGACCAAACCTTACTCTTCCACAAAAATCTAAGTGTTACTTGATAGCTTCCGAATATAGTATGCTGAACTAATCTCTCCCCCCAACCTAGTTCTTTTTTCAACACTTAGCAAACTGACAAAATTTAATAGGCTAAGAATGCACCCTTTTGTTTCACAACTTTTTTTTTCATTGTAGGAGTACAAGGCTTAAAGGTATTATTTTCTAAATTGTCCATGTAACAGGGGTCCATCGATGACTCCCAACCAATTAAGGTTTAGGGCATTAAGCTTTAAGGATCTGTCAACCACTAACTCCTCGGATTTTACCCCGCACTTTTGATAATGAATTTTAATACCCAAGCACCTACAGTATGTTAAACTCCACCTTTTCACCCTTGTAACGAGCATTAAGGTCGGTGACTCCCAACCAATGAAGGCTTAGGGCACCAAGTTTTAAAGATTTTCACCATATACCCCTTAGACCTTGCTCGGGTTTCAAGGCAAGTAAAACATTTTTTCTTTCTTTTTTTTTTCAAAGGCTCATTGGCCTTTTATAAGGTGTCCCAATACTATTAAATGAGGTCAAAGGTACCAAGTCTAAATTTTCCTAAGTCAAGAGGGAAATAGTTTTTCATTATATACTCAGAACCTATTGTGCACAGTGTGTGAATAGCTTAAAGTGGAAGAACTAAGGTTGAATTCAATTGAAGTTTCAATAATTCATCAACTTTAGTAAGCATAATACAAACTCTAAGTCAAGTAAAAAGACAAAAATTCAATTTCTCCCTTTTCATTTTGAAAATTTTTCCTTAATAACCATGGAGAGTAGAATAAAAACTTAAAAAATTTTAAAATTAAGCAAAAAGCAACTAAATTATCAAAATAACTTAGCATTAATAACAAAACTTTCTTCCTCAACTTTTCCCTTGATTACTACTCAAAAAGTGTTATTTGATAGCTTGTAATTAACTCTTTTAAACACTTTTGAGTAGTAGTTATTACCTTTTAACTCAATTAGCATATTAAGTACCTTTGCAATCATTTCTAATCAAATTGTGTAAGTTTTGGTGCTTTTGATAGTAATTTGATCACCAAGGCAATCCAAGATTGAGGAGAGTTCTATGGAATCCATGGCAAAGAAATTGGAAGCTCATTAACATGAAGAACCTAAGCTTTGAAGCTTTATAGTCCTTTGCCATAAGCAAATCATGAATGTAAGGATGGAAAGCAAAGAGAGAAATCTAACATGAAGAATTCAAGAGGATAGTAATTGTTGGACACTTTTGGAGCACTTTCTGGAGCTCAATTTATGCATACTATATGTCGTTTCGAAGCTCGGGAAGTCAGCAATCCAATGCGTTAAATGGTGCACAATTTGGAGTTGAAATAAAGAAGTTAGAGCCATTGGAAACTGATCACACCAAGCTGAAGGCCAATTTCGCAAGCTACGAAATCAGCCTTTGGCTGCGAAATGGTGTCCTTTAGGTTGTAAAATTTCGCAGCCATCTTGCACGCCTGCGAAATCCTCTTGAGTGCTTCCAGATATTTGCGACCGACATTTTTAGATTTTTTTGCTTCAGATATTTGATGTCTAAATCCCCATTCTCTCCTTGTAATCCACCAATTATAAGATTCCTTGGTTATCAAGTAAGAACAAAGGGTGAAGAACCTCATATATATTGTTTTGTAATTTCCATTATAGATATATCTTGGGAGCTTGTTCTCAGAGAAAACTTCTTGTATATTTTTAAAAGGAAGAAAAATACAAAGCTTGGCTCTGCCTTGCCTTCTCGTTTTGATTGTATTTATTTTTTCTTACTAGCCAAACAAAGCTCTGAGGATGTTTCCTCAAAGAATGAGTGGCTAGGCTTTTTGTTCCTTGGAGCTAAGGTAGCCGGGTAAGGTCTCGAATGCAAGAATTGGTAGTTTTGTTGTTTCAGCTGTTAATAAAGAGAAAGTGTGACCCGTTAATGGTTTTTATGTTTTTAGTTAACTTAAAACGCCTTTAATTCACCTGGGCCAACACTTGGTAAGGCAAGTGATCTCTGTCCATTGAGATGCACTAGTTACCTCTTGCGAGCCTTTGAGAGATGCCTTGAAGGTAGGATTTTCTAGAATTGCCAACACTTGGTAAGCTTTTGGACTCTAAGGAGACATCCATTAGTTATCTCTTGCGAGCTTGAGAAGGGAAGTCCAAGGTTAATGATCACCTTGAATGGTGAAGGCTAGGTGAGAGGCACGAGCCATTGGAAGATGCATCAGTGAGAGGGAATTAGTGCTGAAATCCATTAAAGGGAAACATCTGTACAACACCGGTTAGAGAATTAACTATATGTTAAGTCTCTAATGTGAGGAAAAGATTCAAGTGACCGGAGCTCTATTTTTGCATGAGGAGCCTGACCCCAGTGAACCTAAAACTCCAAGGAACGCTTTTCTTCATAAGTAATTCCCATTACTTTCTTTTTAGTTAGCTTAAAACAAATCATTTTTCAACCAAAGTTTATGTTTTCTTCTTAATCTTAAGCTAACCTTGAAATGAAAAAGCACCAATTCAACTTTGAATTGGTATCAGTTGTAAGTTGAAAACCCTTCCCAATGAACGATCCTAGAGCCACTATGCTATATTAGCTAAGGCTATCCTAGTGCATGGTGATATAGGTTATAAATTTTGTTGATTACTCCTGTCTGAGGACCAAACTCAAGGTACACCAGCTAGGCACACAATCACGCCCTAACCAAGCTGAACATTGTCCTCAATGTGGCATGAGTGATTAAAATTACAGGGAGGCAGTGGTACCTCCTGAGTGATATGAAGTTTGAGTAGAATAGGAGAAACCACATGTTTTGAAAACAATAAAAGATATGAGTAGAGGAATTAAAATAAAATAATGCCAAGAGTACTAAAAAAATGATAGATTTGTATTACTTCATGAAAGTACACCATAGAGTAAAACAAGTAATACAACCAATCCCAATATATAAAACATCAAAAGCATGGGATTACAAGTTCTACTATAGTAAAAAATACAGAAAGGAAACTATGAAAATGATCAGATAGTGGTGGGAGGATCATGTGAAGATGATGGTTCAGCTGTCGAGGTCGGAATGCTCGGGATGGATGCCTCAATCTCTCTTGTAGACGGCTCCTCAAGGGGCATAGTCTGCTCTGCAAGAGGAGGGTCCTGTGATAGATCTGCAGGCTCTGATGGGATAGGAATAGCGTGCTCAGGAGTCGATAGAATACCCAGGTGGTGTTGTATCTACCTAAGAATGGTAGTATGCTGGGTCTGGGTGGTGATAATCTGCTCCTGATGGGCACGAAGAGCTGTCATCTGCTGAGTTAGGATGCTCTGAGAAGTGGTCAATGCCTGCAAAGTGTGACATAGGCCTCTGAACTCGGAAATGGATATGGCGATCCTGGACTCAAATAGAGAAGAGGGCTTTGATGTAGATGGTATAACAGGTGGAGTCCCTGGTGTGGTAGGAGGAGCAGAAGGTGAAACCTCAGGCATAGGGCCTATAGAGGGCACTGTAGGGGCAGGTGCTCTCATGTCAGCTGGTATCTCAACCGGCTATGGTTCCTCCGGATGCTCTGGATGTGGAATCTCTAGATGCTCTGGTGCAGCTGGGGCTCTTAGCTCTGCATTGTAGGCTGTCATACTCGTCCATTTGTCGAGAGTGAATATCTCTCAGCAAATACGTCTGCGCTCAAGTTGAGGCTCAGATGGATATCCCAAGTGCTCCAAAATCTGACATAGCAATCTCAGGAAGAGAAGTGGAATGGCATCCGCTCTCAGTAGCTTCTTTCTATGGACCTTCTCTTCAAAGTACAGAAAAACGGCCACAATGAGATGATGAGGGCCAAAGAAGAATCCCTCTGATATCCTGAACAATGCCTCTAGCAAAGCTCCTCTCCTCTGCACCATATGCTGAAGTGGATAGAGGTTATGGCGCAGGAGTGCATCTATAAAGAACATGCTGGGAGGGAGCTCATTCCTCAACAGATACTGGCGTGTGGCTGCCCCTTTGGACAGAATATGAACCATGTCACTTTGGGACATATGAGCCCAGACTCGATAATCCTCTGGACGGGATGGCTCATAGGGAATGCGTAGGGCCTCTGCTATATGTCTAGCTCCTAGGATACCATGGCGTCCGTCAATGGTGAAGTGGATGACAGTAGGATCTCGAATGTGATGTGTAGTCATGGACTGATTAAAGTCCAATGCTACACGAAGATAGAATAAATCCTTGGGAGTCATTAGATGCTCCATATGGTATCTCTACAGTAGATGGAATGTATCTCTAAGCTTTGGCTGAAGCCTGAAGGTAGCTCTGTGAAAACAAAGCTTTGAGTGGAATGGCCTAGCCCGGCAGTCCAAATTACCCTCAATGGGTGGCTGAGTGACCATGGGTCACCTGATAACCACCTCAGGGGTCATCCTTGAGGGAATCTGAGACTCTGTGGCAGGCGGCTGAGGCTCTGATGGCTCAAGCTGTGTTGATACCCTTGCTTTCTTCTTAGGGGGACGACTATCTGACTTTTTAGCATGAGAGGAGCTTGCCCCGGGTGTGGTGGGTGGTCCCCTCGTCTCATATCGCCTCGAAGAAGAACTCAAGGGTGCGTCCTCAATTGAAGGTGGGACGGCTAGTGGCTGTGGAAGCTCAAGGGCCTCTCTTGGAGCTCTGGGGTGGCTGGAAGGAGACGAGGACTTGCCTCCTCGGGTTTTTGCCATGGCTATCTCAGAGAAGGTGGTCGGAGGTGTGCGCGTGGCTTGGGCTCAAATGGGGGTCCTCTAGAAGGGTGTTCTGGCTTGGGTCCTATTTCGCACCAAAGGGAAGTTCAAATTACTGATTTAAAAATGAAAATTTGGAGTTTAAAACATTTAAATAGGAAGCCAAGTGACGGTTGAAGTTTTCTCAAATGAGGGGCATTTTCGCAGCAGGGGCTCATTTTCGCAGTGGAGGGTTTTTTTCGCAACCCATTTGCAGCTGCGAAATGGGGGTATGGGGTTGCGAAATGGCACTCATGTGCCAAGGGGTGGTTTTGCAGCTGCGAAAATTTTCGCACGGGGTAGCTATGGGGTTGCGAAATCATTTCGTAGCGGAGGGGCATTTTCGCAGCTAACCCTTGATTTCACAGTGGGCACTTTGTGGCTGCGAAATCATTTCACAACAGATGGCCAATTTCGTAGAGGCCTCTCTTAGGCTACAAAATCTCGTAGACCTCTAAATTATTCTTACTCCTGAGCTCCTTTTTGCTCCCTAAGACTTTCATTTTCTTCTTTTGCAATTCCTCCTAAATTAGATCATTCAAAAAGTATAAGTTACATATAAATAACTCAAATTAAGACTAAAATTAAAATAAAAAATTAATAAAGCTCTTAAATTAACAAAATTAAACAAAAAATATGGACTTTGGTGAGACCAAGTCCATCTAACCCCTTTTTTATTAGGCTTTTTGTGCCTCAAGGAGGTTGATTTCCTCATTTTCTTGCTTGAATGGCTCAATGAATGGTTTGAGATGATGACCATTGACTTTAAAAGTATCAGTGCTGTTGGAATTCAGTAATTCAACCACTCCATTGAGATGCACTTGGTGAATAATGAAAGGGCCTATCCACCTTGACTTCAGCTTCCCAGGAAAGATATGGAGCCTTGAGTCATAGAGTAAGACTCTTTGTCATTTCCGGAATCCTTTGTTGGAGATCAATTGATCATGCCACCTCTTCATCCTCTGTTTTGCAACTTTGGAATTGATGTAAGCATCATTTCTTAATTCCTCCATCTCATTAAGGTCTAAGCACCTCTTTGCCCCGGCTCTGATCAAGTCCATGTTTAACTTCTTGATTGCCCACCAAGCCTTATATTCAACCTCCACAAGGAGATGGCATGCTTTGCCATAGACTAGGCGATAAGGAGACATGCCAAAAATAGTCTTGTAAGCTGTTCTATATACCCATAGTGAATCATGGAGCTTAATAGACCAATCTCTTCTACTCGTGTTTACCACATTCATCAATATATTCTTGATTTCCCTGTTTGCTAGCTCAATTTGCCCGGAAGTCTGTAGGTGATAAGGTGTAGCTACCTTATGCTTTCCCCTATACTTGGCTAATAGGGTTTCAAAAGGTCTGTTGCAAAAATGAGTACCTCCATAACAGATTATGGCCTTGGGCACCCCAAATCTTGAGAAGATGTTCTCTTTAAGAAACTTGAGAACCACCCTATGATCATTGTGTTTACAGGGGATTACCTTAACCCATTTAGAAATGTAGTCCACCCCCACCAAGATATAAGAGTTACCAAAAGACATTGGGAAAGGTCCCATGAAGTTAATGCCCCAAACATCAAAGAGATCAACTATTAGAATGGGGTTCAAGGGCATTTGATTTCTTTTTGTTAGCTTCTCGAGTCTTTGGCATCTATCACAGCTCCTACACATGGTGTGGGCATCTTTGAAAAGCGATGGCCAACTAAACCCTGATTGTAACACCTTCATGGCTTTTTTCTGAGAGGCAAAGTGTCCTCCACATGCACTCTCATTGCAATGGTTGAGGATTGCTTGTTGCTCTTCTTCAGGGACACACTTCCTTATTATTTGATCTACACAATACTTGGAAAGAAAAGACTCTTCCCAGTAATAGGCATGAATCTTTGCAAAAAAGTGCTTCATGTCTTGTGCTTTCCACTCACTTGGAACTTCACCAGTAACAAGATAGTTAGCAATATGAGCATACCAAGGAGTTTTTTCTAGCAACATAAGTGATTCCTCAGGAAAGTCATCATTAATAGGTAAGACATGGGAATTGTGTGTTATAGCCAACCTTGAAAGGTGGTCAGCTACCACATTCTCCACTCCTTTCTTATCTCTGATTTGGAGATCAAACTCTTGTAGTAAGAGAATCCATATAATCAACCTTGCTTTTGCATCTTGCTTTGTCAATAAATACTTTAAGGTTGAATGGTCAGTGAAAACAATGATGAAAGACCCTACTAGATAAGCACGAAACTTGTCTAAGGCAAACACTATAGCTAACAATTCTTTCTTTGTAGTTGTGTAGTTCCTTTGAGCTTTGTTCAATGTCTTGCTTGCATAGTAGATCACATAGGGCTTTCCATCTTCTCTCTGGCCAAGCACAACTCCTATAGCAAAGTCACTAGCATCACACATTACTTCAAAAGGTAGTTGCCAGTTGGGAGCCCTCACTATTGGAGCAACTGTCAAGAATTACTTCAATTAATCAAAACTCTTTTGATATCTCTCATCCCATATAAACTTAGCGTCTTTAGCCAAGAGTTCACAAAGAGGCTTTGAAAGCTTAGAGTAATCTTTTATAAACCTCCTGTAGAACCCTGCATAGCCAAGGAATTGCCTTACTCCTTTACAGTTGTTGGGGATGGCAATTTGACTATAAGTTCCACCTTTGCTTTATCAACTTCAATGCCTTTCTCGGAGATGATATGGCCAAGGACAATTCCTTGTTGTACCATAAAATGGCATTTCTCCCAGTTGAGTACCAAGTCCTTTTCAATGCATCTATTAAGAACCACTTCCAAGTTGACTAAGCATTCTTCAAATGTACTTCCATATATGGTGATGTCATCCATGAAAACCTCCATAATTCGCTCCACCATATCACTGAAGATACTTAGCATACATCGTTGGAAAGTTGCAGGTGCATTACATAAACCAAAAGGCATTCTTCTATAGGCATATGTTCCAAATGGACATGTGAAAGTGGTCTTCTCCTGATCTTCAACATCAATTTCAATTTGAAAATACCCTAAGTAACCGTCCAAGAAACAATAGAAAGGATGGCCAGAGACTCTCTTCAACACTTGATCAATAAATGGCAGTGGAAAATGATCCTTCCTTGTCACAACATTCAATTTTCTATAGTCAATACACACCCTCCAACCTGAAGTGAGGCGTGTAGCAATTTCTTCTCCCTTTTCATTTTGAACCACAGTAATCCATGACTTCTTTGGTACCACTTGAGTAGGACTCACCCAAGGGCTGTCAGATATGGGGTAGATAATACCTGCTTAATGTAGCTTCAGAACCTTAGCTTGCACCACCTCTTGCAAATGAGGATTCAATCTTCTTTGAGGTTGACGAATTGGTTTAGCTTCTTCTTCCATATATATATGATGTGTACAGACCAAAGGACTGATGCCTTTCAAGTCAGATATTTGCCATCCTATTGCTTTCTTACACCTCTTGAGAACTTCAAGTAGACACACCTCGTGAGGACTAGTAAGAGATGAAGATATAATAACAGGGCACTGTTTATTCTCTTCTAGGTATGTATATTTCAACTCCGTGGGTAGAGGCTTCAGATTGAGCTTTGAGGTCTCTTCTTTAGTAGCTTCTTATGCCTCCTCTTTATTGAACAAAGGTAGAATCTCTTCTCTCCTCCTCCAACCTTGTAAAGTAGTAAGCACATCAGAGGGTTCAAGCAACCCTTCTTCAAGATCACCAAGACTTTCATTCAACTTGTCTTGCATATTCTGATTACAGTGCTCCTCCACTAGAGTGTCAATAATGCACACCTCTTCTGGACCTTCTTCTTCTTCCGGAGTGATTAGCTATTTAGACATATAGAAGATATTGAACTCCAATGTCATGTTGCCAAAAGTGAGTTGCATGAGTCCATTCCTACAATTTATAATTGCATTTGAGGTAGCAAGGAATGGTCTTCCAAGGATGATAGGAACATAATTAGCTTCCTTGACAATGGGGTCCGTATCAAGAACAACAAAGTCTAACAAAGCTTTTTCCACTACCTTTCCTCCAATCATGACTGAAATGGTAAGACATCCCGGATCTTTGTACTTCAAAGGAGACTTACATTGTATGATAGCACTTACTTGCTCAGTCAAGAAGGCTTTCTTATTCACATTCAACCCTCTTTTGATAGTACACAAGTCCTTTAGGAATTTTGCATATGTTGGAACTTGTTTAATCATATCCAACAATGGAATATTGACTTTCACTTGTCTCAAGACTTCAAGAATTTCTTATGCATTTCTGATCCCCTTTTTCCCATGCAAAGCTTGAGGAACAGGTGGGAGTGTGTGTTTCTTCATCACTTCTTCCTTGATAAGTACTTTCTCCAGATTTGTATTCATTGTTGAATCATGGTCCTCTTTCCCTTCACTGGTGTCTTTCTTCTTTCCTTTGATTTCCTCACTCTTCTCTGTTTTTTTTTTCTTCTTCCTCTTCAACATGTGGCTTGGGTGTTGGTAACTCAACCTTTTTACCACTCCTTAGAGTGATGAAGGCTTTGACATCTCTCACCTGTGAGGATTCTCCCTCATGAGTTTCCACTTCGTGGATACCCTTAGGGTTTTGGTGAGGTTGAGAAGGAAATCAACCCTTCTCTTGCACTGTGTTCAGGTGAGTGAGCCTTGATATTGAGTATTGGAGATTATCTATCTTCTGAGATAAGTCATTTTGCATCCCATCCATCCTTTTATTCAATGTATTCTCTACACTGTCAATTCTTTGACTGAGTTGAGCATCGATGGATTTTTGGTCTCCAACGAAATCTCCCACAACCTTGCTTAGATTCACTATTGCTTATTCAAGGTTTGAAGCTTGTTGAGATGGTTGAGCTGGCTGTTGGTACTGAGGTGCTCTTGGCTTCCAAGAGAAATTTGGATGATTCTTCCAACTTGAGTTGTAAGTATTTCCATACGATGCATTGTTGTTGGGCTTGAATTGTCCAATGACATTTGCTTGTTCTCAAACATTTCCCTAGCAGCTGGAATTGTAGGGCACTCCTCCACCAAGTGCTCATAAGATTGACAAATAGGACATGGCTTGACTTGCACTAGTGTTTCAGCAACAGCTTGCACTTCATGTATCTTTTTCAGTTCTAGCCCTTCAATCTTCTTGTCATAGCTGCAAACTTTGCCTTCATATCAACATCTTCATTCAAGGTGTACATCCCAACCTTAGCATTAAAGGCATTCGGTTGAGACTTCATCTTCCCCACTTCTCCTTTGTTCAGTTCATCCCATCCCCTTGAAACTTCAGCCACATAACTCAAGAAATCCATAGCTTCCTCCGATTTCTTACTCATGAAATTTCCTCCACACATTGTCTTGAGAAGTTGCTTCATTGAGGAAGATATCCCATCATAGAAATAACTCACCAATAGCCATGTATCAAAACCATGGTGAGGACAAGCATTGATGGCTTCCATGTATCTTTCCTAACACTCATAGAATTTTTCATTCTCTTTAGCTGAGAAGTTTGAAATTTGCCTTTTCAAGCCATTTGTTCTGTGAGTAGGGAAAATTTTCTTGAGGAATTCAGCTTGTAAATCAGTCCAAGTCCGGATACTCCTTGGCCTTAAAGAATTAAGCCAAATCTTGGCCTTATCCTTTAAAGTAAAAGGAAATAGCTTAAGCCTCATCAAGTCGATTGAAGCTTCTCCTTCTTAGAATGTATTACAAACATCTTCAAATTCCTTGATATGTGCATAGGGATTCTCACTTGCCATCCCATGGAAAGTTGGCAGAAGTGGAACAATATGTGGTATGATTACTAGCTGCTTTGTAGGGAGCACTATACATGATGGTGCACTCATACGAGGTGGATGCATGCGGTCCCTCATTGATCCGAATGCATTAGGATTGTCTTGATGACCATGGTGACTATGCTGATCTTCAGGTGTAGCTTCCATGATATTCAAGCTCAATTCCAATTCCTTGTTATGAGGTGTTTCAAGTTTCATAAGCTTCCTCCACTGTCTCGTATCCAATTTGGCATACACAATTAGTATCAACTGTAACAAAAACAAAAACAAAAGAAAATAAAAGAAAACAAGGCTACAAAAAGATTAAGATTAACTAAAATTAAATTAAAAGATATGTTAGAATATGAACAAGTAAAAGAAATAATTAAAAGAGTTAGTAAAATGAAAGAAAAATCACCAAACTTGTGATGAAGATCACAAGTACCCTGAAAAGATAATATCACTGTGAAGTTGGCACCTTCCCCTGAAACGGCGCCATTTGATTGCATGCCCAGCTGGTGTACCTTGATTTTGATCCTCAGATAGGAGTAATCAACAAAATTTATAACCTATATCACCATGTGCTAGGATAGCCTCAGCTAGTATAGCATAGTGGCTTTAGGATCATTCACTGGGAAGGGTTTTCAACTTACAACTGATAATAATTCAAAGTTGAATTGATGCTTTTTCATTTCAAGGTTAGCTTTAAAAGAAAACATAATCTTTGGTTGAAAAAGGATTGGTTTTAAGCTAACCAAAACTAATAGCAACTGAAATTACTACTAAAGAAAAGCGTTTCTTGGAGTTTTAGGTTCACTGGGGTCAGGCTCCTCATGCAAAAACAGAGTTCTGGTCACTTGAATCTTTTCCTCGCATTAGAGAATTAACATATAGTTATTTCTCTAACCGGTGTGGTACAGATGCTTCCCCTTAATGGGTTCAAACACTAAATCCCTCTCACTGATGCATCTTGCAATGGCTTGTGCCTCTCACCTAGCATTTACCATTCAAGGTGATCATTAACCTTGGATTTCCCTTCTCAAGCTCGCAAGAGATAACTAATGGATGTCTCCTTAGAGTCCAAAAGCTTACCAAGTGTTGGCAATTCTAGAAAATCCTACCTTCAAGTCACCTCCCAAAGGCTCGCAAGAGATAAACTAGTGCATCTCAATGGACGGAGATCACTTGCCTTACCAAATGTTGGCCTAAGTGATTTAAAGGCGTTTTAAGTTAACTAAAAACATAGAAACCATTAACGGGTCACACTTTCTCTTCATTAAAAGCTAAAACAACAAAACTTCCAATTTTTGCACTCGGCACCATACCCTACCCAGCTACCTTAGCTCCAAGAGACAAAAAATCTAGCCACTCATTCTCTGAGGAAACATCCTCAGAGCTTGTTTGGTTAGTAAGAAAATTACAATCAAATTGAGTAGGTAAGGTAGAGCAAAGCTCTATATATTACTTCCTTCAAAACTATACAAAAAGTTGTCTCTGAGAACAAGCTCCCAAGAGTATATCTGTGAAGAAAATGACAAACTATATATATGAGGTTATTCACCCTTTGTTCTTGCTTATTAACTAAGGAATCCTATGATTGGTGGATTACAAGGAGAAAATGGGGATTTAAACAACAAGTATTTGAAGAAAAAATCTAAAGTGTCGGTCGCAAATATTTGGAAGCACTCAGGAGGATTTCACAGGCATGCAAGATGGGCTGCGAAATTTCACAAACTGAAGGTCTCCACTTCGCAGCCAAAGGCCCATTTTGCAGCGATCACCTTGTGATTTCGCAGCCTACGAAATTGGCCTTTAGCTTGGTGTGATTGGATTCCAATGGCTATAACTTCTTCATTTCAACTCCAATTTGCACACCGTTTGAAGCGTTTGATTTCTGACTTCCCGAGCTTCGAAAAAACATATAGTAGGCATGAAATGGACCCCATAAATTGCTCCAAAAGTATCCAACAATTGCTGTCCTCTTGAGTTCTTCATGTTAGATTTCTCTCTTTGCTTTCCCTCCTTGCATTCATGATTTGCTTATGGAAAAGGATTATAAAGCTTCAAAGCTTAGGTTCTTCATAAAAATGAGCTTCCAATTGCTTTTCCATGGATTCCATAGAACTCTCCTCAATCTTGGATTGCTTTGGTGATCAAAATACTATCAAAAACACCAAAACTTACACAAATTTGATTAGAAACGATTGCAATGGTCCTTAACATGCCAATTGAGTTAGAAGGTAATAACTACTACTCAAAAGTGTTTAAAAGAGTTAATTACAAGCTATAAAATAGCACTTTTTGAGTAGTAATCACACTCTTATAAGGTACAAAGGCACAGAAAGAGAAATGATGGGAAAGAAGCTCAAAAATGGTAGAAATGTACTAATCACAATGCAAAAAGGTGGCCTAACTAAAACTCAAACATGTACCAATCTCTAAGCACACCAAAAGGAGACTACGGAGAGGATGGTTGAACCCAACTATGACCAAGGTAGCTTTGAAGGTCCACAGATACACCCACGTGTGGGAGTGAAATCTTAATTGGATCTAGGCTAACCTATAAGGTTGAGGTGGCTCTATAAGATAAAATGGGTGGGTTAAAGGATCCCTAGCACAATCGATCGTACCCTTTGGCTTTACATAACCTTCTACACGCCTCCAAGAAAACGGGGTGCTTCCATGCAAGGTGGTCATCACCTCCACACATGCACTTCCTTGCGTTCCCAAGGGGTTTCTTAATGGTGAAGACTCTCTCATATCTCAACACTCAAGGATAATCTAAAGTGCATAGTGAAGGATGTAGGTGCATCTGAAAAACCTTAAATCTAAGGTGAGATAGAACAGAGACAAAGAATCATACAATCATGCAAGAGTAAGGGTTGTCATGCAACAAGCAGTCATGTGAAGCAGATAAATATCAAACAATCAAAGTCTTATCTAACATATGTGAGAGTGAATCATGCTAAAGTGAGTAAAGTAGTCAAGTGATCATGCAAGATAAACAAGTATAAATACATGTTAAGATAGCAAACCAATCAAGCAAGCAAACTAAATCACCTTACCTAAAAAAAAGTGATACCCATTAATCGACCAATTAAATGCCACATTTTCCTCAACTAGTGTTCAAGTTTGATCCTCAAGATGCTTAGTGGAGTCACCAATTTGTGGACCCGCATTTTTCATGTGTGTTCCTACTCAATCGACGATACTCACTTTTATTATGAAAAATTAATTTTGGAAAAGTTGGAGTCGCCACTTATTTTATTTATTTTTTTAAGGGAAAACAAAATAAGAAAGAAAACTGATTACTACCCAAAAAGTGCTATTTTGCACCTTTAAGTCATTATGTTTTAAGCACTTTTGTGTAGTAGTTCTCCATTTTTATTCTAATTGGCATGTTAAGGACCTAGCAATGACTTCTAATCATATTTGTGGCTATTTTTAGTGTTTTGACAGCTTTTTGGATCATTAAGACAAGCCAACCAAAGGAGAGAAGCAAAGAGAAGCAAAGAGGAAAATAGAGGACAGCAGCTACAGTCTTCCTTCGCACTTTTGGAGCACTTCCCAAAGTCCATTTTCTACATGATATATACCATTTCAAAGCTTAGGAAGTTAAAAATCCAACGCTTCAAACGGTGTATGATTTGGAGCTAAAATGAGGAAGATATGGCCTTCAGAAGACAACTGCTCCAAGGTTGTGCGAAATTCTCACAACACCTTCAGCTTGTGCGAGCTTGTGCGAAATTCGCATAACACATTTCCTTGTGCGAAATTTTGCACAGCAGCCCATGCGTGGTGTGAAATCTCCTCTGTTCTACCAACTCCACATGAGATCTTTTCTTTTAGATATTTTTGTGTAAATTTCCATTCTTCTCCTTGTAATCCACCAACCATAAGATTTCTTAGCTAGGAAGGTTGGAAAAACTTCTCTATATATATTCCCGTGCATCCATTGTAATAGATATATAGAGATAGATATTGAATTATATAGAATCGACGCATAGAGCCTTGCTCTGTTTTTCCTTCTCTTTCATTTTCATTTTCTTGCTAGCCAAACATTCTCTGAGATGTTTTCTCAGAGGATGAGTGGCTAGGCTTTTTGTTTCTTGGGTGAAGGAAGCTAAGTAAGGTTCCGGCTACATAAGTGTGAGATTTGTTGTTTCCATTTTTAATGAAGAGAAAGTGTGGCCTGTAAATGATTTCTATGTTTTTAGTTAACTTAAAACGCCCTCAATTCACCTGAGCCAATACTTGGTAAGGCAAGTGATCTCCGTCCATGGAGATGCATTAGTTTACCTCTTACGAGCTTTTGGGAGGTGACTTGAAGGTAGGATTTTCTAGAATTGCCAACACTTGGTAAGATTTTGGACTCAAAAGAGACATCCATTAGTTATCTCTTGTGAGCTTGAGAAGGGAAGTCCAAGGTTAATGATCACCTTGAATGGCAAATACTAGGTGAGAGGTACGAGCCATTGCAAGGTGTATCAGTGAGAGGGATTTAGCGTTGAAACCATTAATGGCAAGCATTTGTATCACACCGGTTCGGGAAATAACTATAGGTTAAATTCCGAATGCGAGGAAAAGATTCAAGTGATCGGAATCTCCCTCTTTGTAGTTGGCACCTGATCCTAGTAACTTGAAATCCCAAGAAACACCTTTCTTTCTAATTTCTTTCTAGTTAATTTTAGTTACTTTATGTTAGGTTAGCTTAATACCATCCGTTTTCATTCAAACTTATGTCTTCTTTTAAAGCTAACCTTGAAATGAAAAGGCACCAATTCAACTCTTGAATTAATATCACTAGTAGAATGAAAACCCATCCCAGAGTTCGACCCTAGAGCCACTATGACTTGGAGTTTATTAAAAGACCCGATTGGGCATGAATCAAAAACCCTAAAGAAGTGACTCCATAGTTTTCAGAAAAGCATGTCTTTGAAAAACCCGAGTCTAGGTCTAGGGATCAAGTTACCTATTGGGAAGGTACCTCTAAGAGGTAGCACCCCTCTAAGCCCTAAAGAGGTCTCTACTGACTAAGTTGGGGGGAATGTGGTAGTTAATTGGTTGATTGAGGGTACCTAGGTAGACTAAGGTGATTAAAAAAAAAAAACATGCTAGACAAGAAAACCAATCACAAATCATAATGAAGATTTAGGGTGTGTACCTGGATTGCTTCTTAAGCTCTATCACAAGACATCAAAGTTAGTTCAAATAATATATCATTCAGCATGCGCTTTATAAAAAATAATTAAATAATGAAACAATATATCAGGACACCTAAACACTATTGAACATAGGCGTGGTTCACAGTGACAATCATATTCACATAATTTAGAAGGTAGGTGATAGGGGGTGTACCTAGATAGCATAGATAACTCGTAACATGCTACCGCGAGACATGAGGGGTTAAATAATAAAATACAGAAATCCTAGCATGCTTCTTGTTTAATTAGCATAGAAAAAATGATCAAAGTATACGAAATCATCAATTATCACATACATCTTGTATATAAATCTTAAAAAAATAGATAGATATGATTTCAACAAATAGCAAAGATGGCAACAAAGATGAGTTTTGAAAAATTTTCTTATGTGGGGGTTCCACCAATTCCCCAATTGATATGCACGGATCTAGCCTAGAATTATTCCATTTGTTTGGGACCACAAGCCTGGATTTGTGTCTTACTCAAAACCATAACTTTTATTTGAAAATTGAGAAAGATGCGAACCGAGCAAAACATGGTTGCATATTATTTAAGAAAATGAGATTTTGAATGTTGTAGTTGGGAGCGAGTTATTTTGCGATCCTATCACAAGTCGAGTTAAGAAGCTTTCTATTGACAATACAAGGTAACACCAAAATTGGGAGAGTGAAGATGGTTGGTTTGATTATGACAATGACAAATTTTGGTTACTAAATGTCTCTTTATTTCTTCCATTTGAAGAGCTTCATGAACTAAATTTTTCTGTAAACTCATTTGATGGGTTTATTGGGAATGAAGGTATGCTAACTCTCACCTTTAAGTTTGTTTGAATTTGTATTCTCAAAATTTATAAGAATGGTTTTTATATACATTCTAAAGGAACTACTATATTATTTTCTTAAAAAATGTTAGATGAAGACCACACGTAGAGTTGTTTATTATTAAAATTTAAATATAAATTGACATTTAAATAGAACAATAAAAGATTATTATTTTAAAATTTTGCAAGGTTACATTACCCTTACATATATATGCACCCTTGTTATTTATGCAGTCATGTAATATTGAACCAAGTTAGTGGGATTCTTGTGGTCATTTCTATCTTGGTTCCCAATATTTTCAATTGATAGTGCTTGGTGAATGAAAAATCATAAAATTTGACTCTAACAAGGACCTCAGTTGGGTCCAATCCTAATTTAATATAATTGGGTGGATTGAGCCTAAATCAAAGGCCTAGAAATCCATTAGTCTAATGGAGGCCTAAATAACTGCCTTTGGTAGGGCCCAAGTCTTATTATTTCAAGATGTAGTCCAGTTGGTTTAACATTGGACTACGTAAAGCCCAGCCTGAGCATATATGCATTTCCACCCATCAACATGACACTTGCAAGGACTAACTTTGGTCAATTAAACCTATTAGAAATGTATATGAAAATTCAAAGTTTGGAAGATAATTTAGTTAGGGTTCATATTAATGAGGCACAAAGCATGAATTTTCATATTTAAATTCATAAAGATCTTAGAAGCTCTTTCAAGCTATATAGACCATTTTATCTACAATATTTCAACACAAAAATCACAAAACTAAATAAGGACTTTGGTCAATACACACATATGAACAAAGAAATGTAAACTTATAGATATAAGTATAAAGATCATAACTTGCAATTTACATGCCACTAATTAAAATTATATTACTCTTTCGTTTATAGGATTTTCATGGCTGTCAAGTTTAGGGAAATTGGAGATCTTTAACATCAATGGTAATGAGTTTTACAAAAGTGCCATAATATCTTTGGGCACAATAACATCACTCAAGACACTGGGTCTTTGCAATATAAGACAAGATGGATCTTTTCCCATTCAAGGCATGTTACAAGTCTATATTTTTTTTTCTTCCAAAATTAAGTATAATATATTTCTAGCTTTTCCCATTCAAGGCATGGATCTAAGCTATAATGATTTTGAAAGCTTTCAACTAGTGCAAGGTACTTCATTAACTTGCTAAAAAAATTATTATATTTCACTATTAAATTAATTGTTAAATTAACCAAAATTTTCTTCTCATTAGTTACTTTTCTTTTGTAATATCAGAAAATTTGAAATAAAGTAGTCTCATTCTATGCATCAAGCACGTTGTGGACCCTCACCCGATCCACCGGACCGACACGACTTGCTTTTAAATGAAAAGAAAGAATGAAAAAGTTGAGTTTTCTAGTTTTGAAAAACCCGCCCCCGGTGAGGAACGGTGTTGTATGGAGTCGCCACTTACTTTTTATTTTTATTTTTAAAATGGGGAAAATTAAGTAAGAACAAAAACCCCTAATGACCTTAGTATGGAAAAAGCGGTCTGCGAAAACTAGATTCTGGGTCGGACCAAGTTACCCATTGGGAAGGTACCTCATGCGAGGTAGCACCCCTCTAGGCCCGGAACTCGGTCTCTACTAATGAATTGGGTATGTGGGAGCATATGGGTCAAAGATGAAACCCTAGGCTAAATAAATGTCATGAATCACACAATCCTAATTGGTATTTGGCATGCATATGAATTCAACCAACCAAAACAATGGGTGCGTACCTGTGGTCCCCAGCTATGCGCTGCCTAAAAGGTCAGCCAAATACAGATAAACACATAACAAACATTCAGGATTACGCACCATGCATGCATATGATTCAACAATCAAAACCAACGATGCATACCTGTGGTCCCTAGCCATGTACTACAGCAGAGGGTGAGTCAGTCACGCAACACGTATTCAAAATCAAGCATCAAAGCTTGTGCCAAAAAGGAAGATAGTTGGTTCAAATGAGGTAAGGGACTCCCCAAATGTCATACAAATCAAACTAGACTCATCTAGACCACACCACCCATAACTTCAAAATTTCCCATACTAACTGAAATCAAACACTGACTTAAACCTTCAAGATGGCTCACAAGTGCCCCATAGCAAATGGGTTTGAGCCCCAATGGATACGGGCTTGAAATTTTCCAAAATTGAGGGCTGCCCAAAGTCCTCTTGCAGAATAGGTTGAACCAGTTCTCAACTGGTACAACCTGTTGAGAAAAAGTTCCCAAATTTTTTTTTAGAAGACTCCTAAATAAATAAGGAATCCAACAAAAGCAATGGCACTCAATCCCAAGCCCAGACGAATGAGAACCAAACAAAGCCCGATCAGGTGCTTCTCATGACTGAAAGAGTCAGCCAGCCATGGTGCTGAACCGGTTGAACTGGTTCCCAACCAGTTCATCCGGTTGATAAAAAATCCCAGATTTGGTCATAAAGTTCCTAAATGAATAAGGAAGCAAAAAAAAGAAACGGTTCTCAATTCCGAGCCCGGATGAGTGAGAACCAAACAAAGCAAGGTCAGGTGTTCCTCATGACTGACAGAGTCAGCTAGCTATGGTGCTGAACCGGTTGAACCGGTTCTCAACCAGTCCAGCCGGTTGATAAAAAATCCCAAATTTGGTCAGAAAGTTCCTAAATGAATAAGGAAGCAAACAAAAGAAATGGTTCTCAATTCCGAGCCCGGATGAGTGAGAACCGAACAAAGCAAGGTCAGGTGTTCCTCATGACTGACAGAGTCAGCCAACTATGGTGCTGAACCGGTTGAACCGGTTCCCAACTAGTTCAGCCGGTTGATAAAAAATCCCAGATTTGGTCAGAAAGTTCCTAAATGAATAAGGAAGCAAAAAAAAAAAAAAGAAAACGGTTCTCAATTCCAAGCCCGGATGAGTGAGAACCAAACAAAGCAAGGTCAGGTGTTCCTCATGACTGACAGAGTCAGCCAACTATGGTGCTGAACCGGTTGAACCAGTTCCCAACAAGTTCAGCCGGTTGATAAAAAATCCCAGATTTGGTTAGAAAGTTCCTAAATGAATAAGGAAGCAAAAAAAGGAAACAGTTCTCAATTCCAAGCCCGGATGAGTGAGAACCAAACAAAGCAAGGTCAGGTGTTCCTCATGACTGATAGAGTCAACCAACTATGGTGCTGAATTGAAAACGATGAATGAATTAAACTTGAGCCTAAACGTGATTCTAACGCATCAAGAAAACAATCATCCTCAACTATAATCCTCAACCATTCATAACCAATCAACAACAAACATGTGTGGCCTTTATTATCCACACCCAAGCAATACAATCTTCACATCAAAGGAAATAAAAGAGAATGAGAAAGAGGAAAAAGCATACGAAGACGATGAAGATGACCTGTACGTAAAAAAAAAGTTCAGCATACTTACCTCAGAATCTCCACCAAATATGATCCATGTACGCTGATGATGACTTCTAGAAACCGAGATACTGTAGCTTTCCTCCACGCTCTCAACTCAGAAGATGCCCCTTCCCCTCTGTTTTTCTCACCAACAAAATATCTCCTCTCTCAAAAATGCCAAAAGGTCCTTTGCTCTCCTATCCTCTCACCTTTTATACTCATACCCCTCTCAGCATTTGAGCCTCCTGGGTTCCTTCCCCTTCAACACTGAAATCCCCTCCATCAGCATGGGAACCACACCCCCCATTATTTCTCTTGCACTTACGAGGCTAGCTCACTCCCTTCAGTTTTTAGCTTGCTTCACCACCAAGAATCCATATGGATTCATGTTGGGCTGCAAGGAACCCAAACCAGGGCCCAAAATGGACCCAAAACATTCCCCAAAACCGATCTGGAGCTTATGGGCCTGAGCCATGTAGGATTTGGGTCCCAAAATTACCAAAATCAGTGTTTTACACCAGCTGACTCGATGAACCGGCTGAACCGGATGCCAACCGGTCGAACCGGTTGCAAAAAATCTTAAAAATTTGATAGAATGTTCCTGGAAGAGTGAGGAATCCATGAAAAAAAAGCGGTATGCAATTCTGAGTTCGGAAAAGGGAGATATGATCAAAATAATTACCAAAAATCAGTGTTCTACACCGGCTGACTCGATGAACCGACTGAACCGGATGCCAACCGGTCGAACTGGTTGCAAAAAAATCTTGAAAATTTGATAGAATGTTCCTGGAAGAGTGAGGAATCCATGAAAAAAATGGTGTGCAATTCCGAGTTTGAATGAGGAAGCCATGATCAAAACAAACACGAGTGCTCCGAATCTCAACATGCCCCTATAAACTTCAACTAAGCTAAAACATCGGGATGACCCCACTTCCTTCCTATAGGGTGATGTGAGTGACTAGGAAAATGGTCACGATGACCCTCCAAAATGAACCACATACGCACCACAATGGACCACAGACAAGCCCACACGAGGCTCGGACATCGACTAAGCCCAAAAGGGGCCCTAGTGGTGCCATATGAGAACGATGGGTGCAGGTGACGCCCAAAGGATAAATGCCAGTGTCGAGGGACAAAATTGAGGGTCTACACACGTGCAACATATTTGATATAACTAATATTTTCATAAGTAATTGAAAACCTTTTTTTTTCTATAAATCATTTAACTTGATTGAATATTTTCATGTATGATATTGATATAGCTTTATAAATATTTTAAAATAGTCATAGGAGGTTTTTATTTCAGTGGAGTTCGTTCATTAGAAAGAAAAATAAACTATTATAATGAAAATACTTGATGACTTGAAGTGATTGCTTTTGATTTTATTTGATTGCTACCATTATTAATTATTTAGCAATTGATATCAAATGCCAATTTTCCATCACTTCTATATGCATTGGGGGAATGAAGTATATTTCATAGAGTCAACAAGGCAAACCTAATCCTTTTGGAATTATGGAAAAGCCTACTAGAAAGCTATTTAACCATTTATATTTTGATTGAGACCAGTTGGGTTACAGATAATTCATTTGGAGATTAAAAAAACCAATTATAATTCATATGGACATTAAAAAAACTAAGTAATTTATTTTAGTAGCTTCGATGCTATTGTAATAATTAATGCTCTGAACTTTAAACTACATCTACAAGTGCTTCCTAGTTGTAAAGCTAAATTTCTATTACCACTTTAAAATTTCCTTATAGATAATGTAAAAATTAAGTACTAGTTTTTGTTAAATTAACAAATGATAGGTATTTTTTTAATACAATTCCTTTCCTCTTTATTTCTTTATTTTTATTTTTAAAAAAAATTCTTTATGCAATATAAAAAATATTATATGAACAAAAATTAGAGACTCATATAAAAAAAATACTTTTTAGAATTTTTAAAATTTGAGGAAGCAAAAGAATTTCCCTTTTTCAAATGTTTAAAATTTTCAAAATTATTTTTAAGAATATAAGGTAACTGTTATTTTTAGTATATATAAAAAAAAAATAGAAGTGCATCCAAATTACAACTTATTTGTTAAATTAAGAATACTTGTCAAATCATGATCAACCAATAAAAATTGCAAAGAGGTTTGCATTATTCAACGTTTGAAATTACTTTTCAAAGGTGAAAGAAAATCCTTTTGCTAAAAATGAAAAAGAAAATTCCTTCTTGAATAGCTTACAAAGGCCTTCAATGCATTTCAATTATGGTAGATGGAGCTAAAATGTCTTATCTAAAAAGATATAGGAAAAATTGGAAATTGATTCTTAAATAAAAAGAGAAATGGTTCTATGCAAGCAATTCTAATTTTTAAGAAGCTAATTTATGAATAAGAATTCCTTTATAACAAATATATAGAGAACAATAGTGGATGGTAGGAGGTGAAAATCTTGTAATAAAATACAAACATTGGTTATAAAATAATCAACATTTTGCCTATTTCTCATATTTGTGTGATTAAGAATCTTTTAGCTCCTTGATTGAAATATACTATAAATTATAAATAAAATATTTAGAAGTAAGTGCATGTAGTTTTTAACATGAGGAAGCTCAAAAGTAAGTTAGTTAAAATAACTTTTTACAATCTATATAGAACACAAATTATTTTTGTTAAAGGTTCACTGGTCCTAAGAAGGCTAAAAGTTTGAATTGTTTACATGTGTAAATATGAAATTTAAAATTTTACAATTTCTTATAATTTTCTTATAGATTCAAAAAGGTTGCCTATATTCAAAAAGCTAGAGACCTTGAACCTAAATTTCAACAAGTTCAAGAATATTACCATGCAACAATTGAATATATTCACATCCCTTAAAAATCTTTCTCTATAATTGAACCATCTAGAAGGAATTTTTCCAATCCAAGGTATGTGTAATTTTTTATTTTTTATTTTTGAATGGTGAAGTATTGAATTGTTAATATCTCTTGTCTTTTCCCTCCTCAATGGTGTTGTAGAATTATGCACTTTGGAAAACTTGGTGATGTTGGACTTAAACCAGAATGACCTGACTAGTATGGAAGGTAAATACAAAGTGAAATTTTGGTTATATACATCATTTAAGAACATAACTAAAATCTACACTCTTTGCTCATCAGTTTGTGCATGACGTTTGTTTAACTATTCTTAGTGAGACTTAAAGGAAAACCTAGTTCTAGAACATTTAGGAATTTTACTTGGGACTATGAAAAGCATGATTATTTATGTATATAATGAAACTGTAATGATGAAAAACTTTTTTCTTGTAATTTTATATTCATGTATAGGTTAGATCAAAGAGAATCCTGAAAATGCATATTTTTTTTACTATACATATTTTTTAGATTAGTTTCTTTACTTAGGATTCTTGAAATTTTTTTGATAACAAAGTGTTATTCATTATGAGCTATAGGAGTTATGACCTGAAAAGTGAAGGTGGCTAATACAACATTTGGAAATGTAAAGATTAATGAAACAAGGTTGTCTATGGCTGAAACTAAAAATAAATAACAATAAAAGATCAATAAATCTCATGCAACTTTTTTATGATCAATAAAACCACAACTTGTGCTACAAAAGGCTATACAAATGTATTGGCAACATCTCTAAGCTCATTTATCAACAAAAGAAATCCCAATATACCTTTGATTGTATAAAAACTAGAATCATGTTTGATATAAAAAATAGGTGAAGAAATATAATAATTATTGCATGGTATATTATTTAGTCTAGTATCTCTTATGCTATTCAGAATAACTATTGCCTTTTAAAATAACTATGCCATCTTATGGTTGGAACAAGAACCTTCAGACATTTCTATGGGCTTTTGTAGTTTCTTAAGAATTTAAGCATTTATGGGTCAACCATATAATTCTTTTCTTTTCTTTTTTTTTTCTAATTTTTTGTTTTAATATATATAAGAAATAAAAACTATAAATGTATATAAGAAATAAAAAAATAAATGAAAAGTATATTTATTTATTTTAAAAAAAAAAGGTCAAGAGTACAAAATAAAGAAGTAAAAAATAATTAAATTTAAAAAGAATAATATATATATATATATATATATATGTGTGTGTGTGTGTGTGTGTGTGTGTGTGTGTGTGTGTGTGTGTGTGTGTGTGTGTGTAAAGATTGGTATGGACATTAAATGAGCTTTTTTTAGATAGACTTAGTTAGACTTGAACCCATTGGATTATTTTAAAGAAAGAAAACTTCAAAGAAATAAAGAAGAAATAGAAACTAAATAAACACTAATATTAGATTTAATCCATTATCATACCCAAATGAATAAGGATAAATTTTTTTTTTTTTAACATCTTTTATTCCCAAGGATTATTATTTTGTGTATCAAATGTATCCTAAGTAAAGTGACATGAAAATGATAGTTCAAAAAACTATGAAGAAATAATAATGACAATGATAATGTTAATGACACTTAATATTTTTATTGTACAGTTAGAAAAATGGGACTTTTGATCCTCATGGAGATTATCATTAATTATCCATAGCATGTTGATGGTTAAAACTAGTCAATTATCAAAAATTTAATTTCTAATCGATCTTCAAATTTTTTTTCTCTCATATGTATGTGTGGGTGAGAGAGAAATAGGAAGAAAAATGGGATTTTTTTTTTAAAAAAAATTATCTTCATGGTTATCATTAATTACCTAGCATGTTGATGGTTGAAACTAGTCAATTATCAAAAATTTAATTTCCAATATTCAATTTTTTTTTTCTCATATGTATATGTGGGTGAGAGACAAATAGGAAGATTATAAGGTCTCACACCATGGAATAAAAAAATATAGGAGGCAATAGTAGCGTTTATATGATCTAACAATAAGTAGAGAAATATACTATAACCATATCTATAATGTTCTAACCTTATATAACCATAACCATGTTTCCTTCATATAATTTGGCTACTTTTGCTTTTCAAATTAGCATGTAACTTATAAGATTCATTGTCCATTGCCCATTTCTACCAACTAAAGCATGAGCTTCAATGTTGTGGTGCACTTTTGGCCATAAAATTTAAAAATTCTTGGAGTATCAATGGACGTCCTATGAGTAGCAAAACATTATAATCACAAATGGGCTGCACTCATGGTTATATCAATGATATGCAATTTGGCCAAGAACTTATTCCAAACTAAAGAAATGTTTTGGTTGGTTCAAGCCTAAAAGTGGTTTCAATTTTAGAGTCGGGCTTAGGTTGCACTTGGGTCCTTGGGTCTGGTTTAGCACCACATTTAAACCAAGATTGAGTCTATCCTAGTAATTTTTCTAACAAGTCGTTGATGAATGTTAGGGTTTTTAGAGCCTATAAATTGGCTAACTAGATAAACTAGGTCATAAAATTCAAGGTGAACATTTTCTATTTAATAAATGTTAATTCAAGAGTCTCTTTAACCTTTTTGTATCCTTCTTATATCAAAGCCAAATAATAAATAGTGAACACCATATCAGTTATTGTTGCTATGATGGTCACGAACATGGAATGTTCCTTTATTATTATTATTATTATTATTATTATTATGGAGTCAATTGATGCATATAATCAAATTTTCTTGAAAATAAAATAAATTTGTGTTAAGAGATAGATGCAATAATTACATGATTGATATTATAATGCCAATATGATTTGATTTAACAAATGAGATTCACTAATAAGGTAGCCCATAGAACAATATTTATGTAAATATCCATGCACCTCTACATAGTTCATGACAACTTAGGTTGATAAATTTAAGAAGAACAAATTCACAACTTTGGGTATAGTTGGTAAGAAATTTTAACACAAGAGTTTAGGTATCATGCTTTGAATTTTTCAAATTGTTTTAAATTACAGGTTAATTCAGTTATAGCAACATGGAGAAAAACAAATATAAGAAGAGAATTGTACTAAGACTATGCATAACATTCGTGAAGATGTAAAAATTGTTGGAACCACAATTGGATATTGATAATATTTTTGCTAAAATAATACTTTATTGCATTCTATAATTCAACATAATAATAAAACTATTTATAATAAACTAATCATATTTGCACTAAGACTCTAATTCTTATTAGACCAAAAGTCCTAATTAACATAAAAAAAAAACCTAAATAAATAACAATTCTTAATTTTTCTCAAATTCCTAAAATTCTTCCAATTTCACTTGAAGTTAGACTATACTTTCAACAACCTCCCTTAAGTTGAGTTGTAAAGTCAATTGCACAAAGCATCATCTTTAAATTCTCAAGCACATTCATCTTTAGTGGCTTTGTAAAAATATCTGCAATTTGATCTTCTAATCTACAAAACTCAAGTTCACTTTTGTCATTTTTCACAAGTTCCCTAATATAATGAAATTTGATGTTTATGTATTTCCGTCTACCATGAAACATTAGATTCTTTGTCATAGCAGACTTATTATCACACAAAATCTTTGTAGGACACTTTTTTTTCATACTTTAATTTATTAAGCATCCTACAAAGCAAAACTGCTTGACATATTGTAGAGGTAATTGCCATGTATTTAGCTTTTGTACTTGATAATGCTACAACTTGTTGTTTCTTTGATCAGCATAAAACTGCACTTGTTCCAAGATAATAATAATAATAATAATAATAATAATAATAATAATAATAATTATATAAAAAATAAACTTGAAAAATGGCATTGGTCTTTATACCACTTGAAAAACAACCGAAAGTCCAATAAGGAATACCTAAAGAGAGAGAGAGAGGAAATGATGAATGGGTGATTTAAAAAATTGAACTAAAAATTACATGTTATACCAAAACTTTATCTCAAGAGATATCAAAGATGTCCCAAATAAATAAAAGGGTTATACCTAGAATCTTTAATTATATAAAAATACAAATTTTGAGTTTTAAGGATAACTTGCAATTGGTTAGGGATAAAATAATATAATTATTAGCATCCAAAATATGCCTTGAGAGAAGTTAGGGAAAACAATAATTGGTTATAGGTATACCTACTATAACCTCCAAGATAACCAACCCAATAACCTCAATAACAAACCAACCAATCAATTGAAAAGTTTATTAATATCATCAACCAAAATATAAGCAGTAGTAAAAAGATATGCAATGAGGCATAAGATTTTTATATGGAAAACCCTAGAAATTGTGGAGATAAAAAACCATGAGGTCTAAGACCTACCAATCTAAATCCATAATTCAAAATCAAGTTAACAAATTTATTGGCCACTTTACCTTAAAGACTTATCTCCAACACCTACAACTTGATTCACATCCGCAATGCAACAACTCCCTATTGCTCCCTTATAGATCCTTCAGTCACTTTGAAGGGATTAAGGGATTCAACCAAATATTCAAAGATTCAAATCCTTGAATGAGAGATTAGGAATTATGTGGCAATTATGTTTTTCTTTCTCAAGAAGTCTTTTTTTTTTTTCTAAGAATAAGAGGTCTTTGAGCTCTAAGATCTTTATGATCTCTATGATCTCCAATCTCTTAACCCTCAAGGGGTTATAATGAGGTATTTATAGTCAAATATTAAAAGAGTCTCTATATCTTAAGTTTCCAAATTAGAGTTTGAGTGAATTTCATTCAAAATATGTTTCTAATTTTGGTAGGACTGTCAACACCGCTTGAGTAGACTTAGACCACTTTAGCGCTCTGCTTGAGCAGGATTAACCGCTCAATGCATCTTTTGAAAAACATTTTAAAACATTTTAGGAGGAAAAATGGTAACGAACCTTTTTATACCTCAACGAAGCCTTATATGCCATAAGCCTAACCTTTTTAGATGTACTTGTGACTTCCTAGTTAGATAAACAATAACCGTTGATCTTCAATAAAGAGCTAGTCACTATCTAAAAAGAATTCCATGGCCAAACATGAAAAGGAACAAAAATGTCAACATATAAACTAGACTCAATGTCTTAACAATCTTCCCATTTGCAAATTTTGTGAAAAAACATCGTTACGTAAACCCACCTAAACTCTCATAAAAGAGATTACATAACACACATTTATGCTCAATTAAAACTAAACTAAGGGAATGCTTTGCAATGCTTTGTAGTACTTATCTTCCAATCCTTTAACCTACACACATATAGAAAATTGTATCAAAGGTAAAATGGTGTGAGAGATCAAATAATATCGTGAAAGCAAAATGACACCAAGGTATAAAGCAATGCTCGAGAGGAATATTGATGAATGCAAATCAACTCAACAGAATAGAAGCTAGATAAGACCCAATAATTTAATAGTAAAGTGTAGGGGGCATTCACCAACCAAATTATAAGCATTGAAAGCCATGAGAAAAAGCTTTTGTGACTGAAATTAGTTCTAGAGACATAGTAAATTCAAATAGTAATATTCAAATAGTAAACTATCTAAGTAATGCTTCCTAAGGTTGATTTGGTTTACTTTAATGTCTCATGTTCAGTTTCTTCCAATATTTCAATTAAATTCCCTTAATGAATAAACAAATTAAATTAAAGAATTCAAAAAATAAATAACTCAAATAACTAAATAACTAACTAACTCCCCCTAAATTAAGGAGTTTCTATAATCATTCTATCTCTCCTTATTTATAAATTTTTTTTAAAATGAATTAAATATTCAATAATCTCCCATTTTTAACAATCTTCTTTTGTTTTTTTAAGTGGGTTAATAAATATTCAATGTTCTCCCTTTTTTTTTTGTCACAAAAATGTCAAAGCAATTGAAGTATAAACAGGGGGAAATCACACTAGAAATAAAGGGAAAGATGAACAACACACACACACACACACACACACACACACACACACACACACACACACACACACACACACACACACACACACACATATATATATATATGTCAATTATTCGATTTTGGATACATCAGCAATGAATAAACATCTAGATTAACAAAAATATATATAAAGATAAACAAAATATCTAAACATCAAGG
Organism: Vitis riparia; assembly: GCF_004353265.1. Classification (NCBI taxonomy): domain Eukaryota; kingdom Viridiplantae; phylum Streptophyta; class Magnoliopsida; order Vitales; family Vitaceae; genus Vitis; species Vitis riparia. The sequence continues at coordinate 12,567,817 of NC_048442.1, read as the reverse complement.
GAGGAAAAGGAAGGAAGGAGCTTGGAATGCTCTAAGCATGAATCCAAGAAATAATGTAGGTCAATTGACCTTGGATCTCACGAAGCTTATTGTCCTATGAGTCTAACCTTTAAAACATTCTAGTCATGGGATCCATTTCCTTAGAAGTTGAGTTTGCAAAAGTCGATGCTCCATGAGAAACTCTAGATGATCAAGCACGACCTTGATTGGAGTGAGTACTAGGACCAACCTCAGGTACGGGTGCATCTTGCACTATGGCATGTATCTCATCCTTCTCTACAAGTGCCTTCTAAGCAGCCTGTTGTGCCGGTGTAGCATCTTGGGGGCCATCAAGAATTAGAGATGCCATAAAACCATACACATGGCTATAGTGTTTGGCCTAAGAGCTCTCATCCAATAGGATATGAGCAGCCTAGACCCTCGGTGCAATGGCAATCTCAAAGCCAATATTCTCCAACAATCTATAGATGAGGAGCCCAAAAGGAAGTGCACCACGATGAAAGGAACAATCGAAGTAGGGGCGTAATTATGTCGATGATGATCTATTCAATATCGAACTATTGTCCTAAGAAGATGTCGTGGATGAACTAAGAAGCCAATCGATAGATCTTAATATGATGGGATAGGGGATAAAAAGAATATATAAGGAAAGTAGCATCCAAGCTAGCTTGGAGAAACCAGTTAGAAGAATATATGTAGGAAGCTTATGAAGAGCACCATACAAAGAAAAAAGAATTGATAGGAGCTCTCCAGTAGTGAGAGATTGAACCTTTGGAAGGAAAGAAGAAAGACATGCATCAAGTTGAGGCATGTCGAGTACACGCTTGACTAACAGAGAAGTGATATGAAAGAATTGACTAAACATGGTCACCTAGAATGAGTGACTAAGAGAAATGGTATGCATGTTCGCATAGAACATGTGAACCAAAAGGGGATAATACGATCGCTATAAAGTAAACAAAGACTCTCATCCTTTATATTTAAGAATGGTAGGAAAATGATTATTTTGAAAGGCATTAAGGTCAATAGAATGCTTGACCTCGATACGATGACTCTAAAAATGAGGATAGAAATGATCATGCGACTCTTAAGAGTAGAAACACTCCACATGAAGATCAGAAGGGTTAAAAAGACCCTAAATGGGTTTAGGTGACCTAGAAGGAGTTACCTCTTGTTGATGCCTACAATTGGATATAGCTAAGGGACTACTAAAGGACATGAAAATCGAGAAAAATATAAAGAAAACCTAAACTAGTAGAAATGCTCTAAATGAAGTGTAGAACAATACTATGAAGTTGAAAACTCGAAAAAGGAAGAAAACTGACCTAAAAAAGCAAAGAGACAAAGTCTTAGAGTGCTTGAGAGAATAGGAAAATGTTTGAAATACAAAAAAGTGTGTTGAATAGGTTTTTATGGTTAGACGCACTATTGGATGTAGATAAGCACTCGTGTGGGATGCTAGATGGATGTGCCACTAGATATAACTAAGAGTGCTTAAGCGGTAGAGCTGTTGGGTGAGGCTTGAGCACTAGATGTAGCTGTCGACCAATTGGAGCCTAAATTCAATTTTGACAAAGGATAAAATACTCAACTAACTAACTTAGATACAAGGATTGACACAAAATTAAGGAACTTTTAAGAAATTAATCAAAGTGAGCCGATAATTATGCCTATAGACTTTTAGTATTAGCTCAATTAGTAATAAATTAAGTTATTTTAGATATTATAGATCAATCCATCAAGAATGAAGTTTTAAGTTCATAGGTTAAAGTTAATCATAATCTAAGATTCGAAACCCAATGCATAATCATCGATGTATAAGAAAGTCGACATAGAAACATAAGCATTGATGTTCAAAGAATACGATTTACTGTTTAGCTCTCTATTTTGAAATTTATCATTTAGAAGAGATTCAGTCATGACTTTGGTCAAATTAAAGAACACATGAACTAAGATCATCAGATTTATGTTTAACACAACCTCGTTGATCTACATGCATCACAACTTGACTCCCTTTTAATTTGATATCTTTTTCTTTTTCTTTTTCACTTTCTTTTGAAAGTGGAGGCATTGTACACCATGATCAATATTGATTTTTTCTTTTTTTTCTTTTTTTGTCTTCATTCATGGTTACCTTTGTATTCACTATTGGGGTGTTTCCAAATGTTGCAAGTGAGCAACATACATTTAAGAGCATGAATCTTGGACAAGAGTATGAGAGTTATGCTTAACCAAAGATTCAATATTTTGTTGGGAAATATATAATAATCATAGTCAAACAAACAAGGATGTAGATAATAAGATTTGAGCATGATAATGGATCCTTTCAAAGCAATCAAAGTTTACTTTATAAGTTCAACTTAAGAAGTCTCCCTTTTAATCAAATATAAGATGCAACTAATATTGAAATTCCCACATACAAAGACATTTAATTATCAAAAATCAAATACATCAATAGTGATTAACAAATGTCTATGAATCCATCCACATCAAATCTTGTAGATATAGTATATTTTTCCAAAACACAAACTCAAGGTATTATGAATCATGCTAATAAATCAAGTAAATAAACAAAAGTCATATGCCCAAAATAAAATAAGGCCAAAGGAATAAAAAAGATACAAACACTAAGCTTAAAACCTTTGAAGCCTATACCTATGATAATCAATTGATTAGGCATATGCTTAGAGATTTCCTAAGGTACTCAAACCTAAGAGAATCCAATGGTTTGGTAAGAATATCTACCAATTTATATTTAGTGGGAACAAACTCTAAAGAAACAACCTTTTTCTTCAACAAGATCCTTATGAAATGATAATGAATTTCAATGTGTCTAGTATGGGAATGAAAAAACAAGATTCTTTGAGATATTTGTAGAGTAGTAGAGTTGTCATAGTGTATGTCCATGGTCCCTTGTTCAATTCCATAGTCTTTTAGCATTTTCTTCCTCCATAAGAGTTGTGTACAATAGCTCCTAGTAGGAATATGCTCAGCTTTAACAATAGATAAGGACATAGAAGTTTGTTTCTTACTAAGCTAAGCCACAAGACAATCACCAATAAAAAAAAAAAAGCACCAGATGTGCTTTTTCTATCCTCAACATTTTTTTCCTAGCCTGTATTAGAATATCTAGCAATCATAAGAAGAGAATTATAAGGATACCACAAATCATAATCAAGAGTCCCATTTATATCGAATAATTATTTTAACATATATTAAGTGTGACTCTTTAGGGTTTGTTTAATACCTACCACAAGCTCCAACACTAAAAGATATGTCAAGACGACTCACAGTGAGGTAAAGTAAGCTTCTTATCATACTTCTGTAAAGCTTTTGCTAAACATCCTTTTCAAATTTATCCTTACTAAGCTTAGTGGAAGTGCTCATAGGTGTTTAAAGGATTCTAGACAAACTTTTTAACCAATTCCTTAGCATACTTGGATTAAGAAAGATTCAATATTTTATTTAATTAATCTACAATCTTAGAAAAAAGGTTAATTCACCTACCATACTCATCTCAAAGTTAGTCTTCATCTCCTCGACAAAACTAAGGGCAAGGTCACTAGAAGTAGCTTCAAAAACTATATCATCAACATAAATTTGAGCTACTAACAACTCATCATTGGACCTATTTATAAACAAGGTTCTATCAACTTCCCATCTTTCAAACTTTTTCTCCAAAAGATTAGGTTGTTAGCCTCTCATACCAAGCTTTAGGAGCTTACTTTAATTCATAAAGGGTTTTCTTTAACCTATAGATATGATTGGGCAATTTTGGATCCTCAAATGCTTTAAGTAGCTTGATATAAACTTCTTCACTCAGAATTCCATTTAGAAATGCACTCTTAACATCCATTTGGTAAAACTTTACCCTCAAGGAGCATGTTATTGTCAAAAGTATCCTAATTGATTCTAATTTGACTACATGTGTAAATGTCTCTTCATAATCAATCCCCTTTATCTATGAGTATCCTTAGGCAACTAACCATGCTTTGTTTCTTACTATGACCCATTTTCATCTTGTTTGTTCTTAAAAATCCATTTTGTGCCTATGACGTGTTTATCTTTGGGTCTAAGAACTAAGCACCACACATCATTCTTAGTGAATTAATTTAACTCTCCTAGAGTGTGGTAGTCCAAGATTCATCTCCTAAAGCTTCCTCCACATTCTTTGGCTCCAATTGGAAGGTATAGCATACAAGACCCATCTCATTTAATATTGATTGTCTCCTAGTAACCACATGTTCATTTACATTACCTATAACATTTAAGATTAGGTGGTTTTAGATATTCTAGATCTATGCTTATTTCTTATTTCTTCAGGAGTGTCATCTAGATGTACAACTTCATCCTTATTAGGGTCAATGTTTCTTTCAAGGATATCATTAGGGTTTTCTTTTGTAATCTCCAAGTCTTTAGGGCTATCCCTAATTGATTCCTATGTTAAAAATTGATTATCAAGTATATCCTAATCATACCCAATATCATTTACAACCACATTAGAAAATTCCTGGATGACTTGTGAATTTTGATTATATACCCTATAGGCTTTACTAAAAGTATAATAGCCTAGGAAGATACCTACATCAGATTTAACATCAAATTTACCAAGGTTCTCCCCATACCTAAGTAAATAGCATTCACTGCCAAAGGTCCTAAAGTATTTAAGGTTAGGTTTTCTCCCAATCCATAATTCATAAGATGTCTTCTTTGTTTCTAGCCTAAGAAAAATCCTATTGGCAGTATAACATGTTGTATTAATAGCTTCTGCCCAAAATTGCATAGGGGTATTATGCATGTAAATCCATCACCTCAGCCATCTCTTGTAGCACTTTATTCTTTCTTTTAGCTATTCCATTCTATTGAGGAGTTCTAAGGGTTGAATACTCATGTTTAATTCCTTTACATTCGTAAAAGAAGTCAACATCCACATTGTCAAACTCTCTCCCCCTATCACTCCTAATCCTTACAATTGGATGACTAATTTCCACTTATATTTTATTAAATAAAGACTTCAAATGCTCTATGGCCTCAAATTTTTCCCTAAGAAAACTCACAAAGAGTATCTTGAAAAATCATTTACAACCACAAGGACGTATTTCTTTCCACCTCTACTTTTAGTTCACATTGGACCCATAAGATCCATGTGAAGAAGATCTAAAGGTCTAGTGGTTCTTATCTCCTTAACCTTTTTGTGTGAACTCTTAGCTTATTTATCTTTCAACAGTCACCACAAATGGGTTTAGGTTCACCAGTAAGTTTAGGGATACCCCTAACTTTTTTAGTATTCACAAGTGCATAAGGTCCCTATAGTTTATGTGACCTAGCCTTCTATGCCATAATTCAATAGGATCAAGCTTTTCTCTACATAGAAGAAGGGTTCTAGAGCAAAGATTTATAGCATACCAATTATCCATAGTCTTATGTCCTGTGATGACTACCTTTCCCTTTTTAATGACTATCTCGCATAAGTCTTGGTGAAAATTCACTTTATGGTCTTTTTCACACATTTGACTAATGTTAAAGAGGTTTTTCTTGAGTCCTTCAACATATAGAACTCCATCCAGTTTAGGACAACCAGGAATAGCGATACTACCCTTGCCTTTTGATTACTACTCAAAACATGTTATTTTGTAGCTTGTAATTAGCTCTTTTAAACACCCTTGAGTAGTAATTATTACCTTTTAACTCAATTGGCATGTTAAAGACCCTTGCAATCGTTTCTAATCAAATTGTGTTAAGTTTTGATGTTTTTGATAGCTTTTTGCTCACCAAAGCAATCCAAGAATGAGGGAGAGATGTATATAGTTCATGGCAAAGCTTTTGGAAGCTCAAATTCATGAATAACCAAGCTTTGGAGCTCCATAGTCCTTTGCCAAAGTCGTTCAAAGTATGCAAGGAAGAACAAATGGAGAGAGGAAAACAGAGTAAGGAAAATAGAGGACAGCAGCTGCAGTCTTACTTAGCACTTTTGGAGTACTTCCCAAAGTCCATTTTCTATATGCTATATACCATTTCAAAGCTCAGGAAGTCAAGAATCCAACGCTTCAAACTGTGTACGATTTGGAGCTGAAATGAGGAAGATATGGCCTTCGGAAGACAATTACATCAAGCTAAGGGACAATTTCGCACCTTGCGAAATTGGAACTCCAACGTGCGAAATTTAAAGTGGATGGCAGCTGTGTAGTCGCGGTGAAGCCCAGCATTGGAAGTTGATTTTGAAACTTGTGAACTTGGATCTCAATGTGTGAAAGTGGATTCTAAGTTTCGAAATCAACTTGCGAAATTTTCGCAAATCACCATGCAACGTGCGAAACTGGGATATTTGTGCCGACTCTTTTTCTTCTGATATTTTTGTGTCTAAATTTCCATTTTCTCCTTGTATTCAGCCACTCATGTAATTCCTTAGCTAGGAAGTATCCAAGGAAGGGTAAATTACCTTCCTATATAAACTCTCTTATAAACACTGAAAAAGTGATTCTCGGGGAGCTTTCTCCAGGAGACCAACTTATGTAAATTTTACACTTAGTGAAATACAGAGATCTCTTTTGCTTTTATTTTTCTCTCTACTATTTTCTTTTTCTTGGAAGCCAAACAGCCTCTAAGGATGTTTTCCCAGAGGATGAGAGGCTAAACTTTTGGTTTCTTAGAGTGAAGGAAACTAGGTGAAAAGTCCAGATGCAAAGGTGGAAAACTCTCGTGCATTAAATACAGGTAGTTGGAGTTCATAAATGGCTCTTAAATCTAAAGTTTTGCTTTAAATCCCTTAGAATCACTTTGAATGGCCAATACATGGTAAGCTTCAGGTCTCTGTGGATGCTTATTGCTAGATCCACATCAGTCCATTAGTTATCATGTACGAGCCATTGGAAAGTGGCTCAAGGTGAAGACCCACAGTGTCTAAAGCCATTAATGGAACTTGACTACCATTTCTATTGACTTTTTATGGATTAAATCTTCATTGTTAAACCTATACTGGTTCGGGAAACAACCATCCTTTATGTTGTTGTCCCCAATGCGAGAAGAAAAATCTGGAATTTCCACTTTGCATTCTGAACTTGATCCTAGCAACCCTTAGCTCCGGGAGACTTTCTTTCTTCCATTTTTACTTAGTTCTATATTAGTTTAGTTTCAAACACCACTTTCAAAACAAATTTTATTTTCTTTTAAACTTTAAGTTTTTGACAAAGGAACTCATCAGACTCAATCTCTAATCTTGAGTATATCACTAGTAGAATGAAAACCCATCCCAGAGTTCGACCCTAGAGCTGCTATACTATAGTAGTTTTGCTACGCTAGTATGAGGTCATAGGATTTATAAATATTTTTTATTACAATACTCAACTGGGCATGAATCACCTTTTACTCAAGCTAGGCTTCCATCTCCAAAAGTAACAACCTCACCATCATAGTTTTCAAGGGATGTAAAGGAGAATTTGTCTCCTGTCATGTGTCTAGAGTAGCTGCTATCAAGGTACCACTCACTAGAAGATTTAGCTTTAAGAGCATTGAACACAACTTGACATTTAGACCTATTCTTTCTCAACCAAACTTGTTTAGTCCTAGATGGTGACTTGGAGAAACTAGATTGACTTCTAGGTTTCTGATTGGTTTTATTCCCTTTCCCATTATTCAAGATGTTATTTTTAAGGGAATTAAAGTCATTCATAATTCTATTCAATTCAGTTTCAAACCTTTCAAGAAACCTAGTGTAGCATCTAAATTGAGTATGTCCAGTTTTCTTATAGTGTGTGCATAATGATGTCTTTTTAGGAGATTCTACTTGGTTAGAGGTATCATCTTTACCTTTAACAACATAATTTCTCCAATAGAGGGAGTTTCATCTTTGTTAATGTGCCCCAAACCTTTTTATCACCATGGGTTTTGTATTTATAAAGAATTTCACTAAGTACTTTAGTTCTAGGGTGAAAATTTCATTCATAGATGAAGAAGGCTTATTATTCTTGATCTCTTGAGTAAGGGCATTATTCTTCTAAAGGAGAGAATGATGCTCATATTCAAGAAATCGAACTTTCTCAAGCAAATTAGTCTTTCCAGCATTAAGCACATCAATCTTATTTTTACGAGCTTCAAGAGTGTCATTATTTTTCATATAACTCTTAATCAATCTTTCATGCTCAACAACAAGATTATTAAAAAACTCAACCCTTTATTCATTAGTAAATTCATCATCATAACTATCACTATCACAATCAATATCATTCACATGTTCCATAGATGTGACAAAAGGTAACATGTCATTGGGATTGTACCTTGCATCTTCAGAAGCTATGGAAGCACTTTTTTCAAAGTCTAAATCACTCATGTTGCATGCATAGACTTTTTAATATCTTTGGGGCTAAGGCAATTTTGAGCATAGTGTCCCAAACCTCTACAGTTAAAGCATTCAACTTTCTTACCTTTGGAGGACCCTTTTCCTTTCACATTAGATGATTGTTCATTAGGTCCTTTTCTTTTTCCAAATTCTTGGTTTTTGTAAAACTTTCTATTGAATTTCATGACTTTTTTTTTTAATCTTTTTAGCCATATGTACCAATTCATCATTAGTTATTTCATATGGCATTTCAATATCTTTCTCCTCATTCTTAGAAGCCTTAAAATTAGAGTCTTTAGGCTTTTGGGAATTAGGTAAGGTCATCTCACATGTTTGAATAGAGCCTACAAGTTCATCAATTCTCATGGAATTGATGTCTTTGCTCTCCTTTATGGCAATTACTTTAGGTCTAAATCTCTTTGGAAGAGATCTCAATATTTTTCTAACTACCTTAGAATCTGGATTAGGTTCTCCAAGGTTAAACAAAGAATTTACAATATCACTTAATTCAAAATAGAAGGAAGAAAAAGTATTATTTTCATGCATCCTAATATTCTCAAACTTAGTAGAAAGGATTTGTAATGTAGAGATCTTTACAATATATATTCCTTCATGAGTGACTTGAAGAATATCTCATGCTTCCTTTGCATGTTTGTAATTTGCTACCCTACAAAACTCATCTAGACACACTCCATTGAAAATACTAAATAAAGCGCTAACATTGGCTTCACTACCTCCATTATCAACTTTGTACTATTCATGTTTAGGTTTAAGTTCTCCAATTGATTTTCCTTGAGTATCAAGGATTAATTATGGTCTCCAACCATATTCAACTAAATTCCATAACCTTTCACTTTGTATTTCAAGGAAAAACGCCATTCATGTTTTCCAATGGAAGTAATTATTCCCATCAAAATAGGGGGGACTATTAAAAGGAGCACCACTTTTAGATTTCTCCATATCAAACTTATAGGATCAAGAAAAGTTTGATTTTTAGTCTATATGATTAATAAAATTTGATTTTTAAACAATATAAACAATAAAAATTGTATTTTTAATCAATTGGATAAAGAATTGGTTTTTTATCCTACTTTGATACCAATTGAAAAGTGGTATTGCTTTTGATACCACTTAAAAAACAATCAAAAGTCCAATAGGGAACACCTAAAGGATGAATGGATGATTTTAAAAAATTAAATAAAAGTTATATGTAATACCAAAACTTTATCTCAAGAGATATCAAGGATATCCCAAATAAATAAATGGGTTATATCTAGAATATTTAGGTAAATAAAAATATGAATTTTAACTTTTAGGGATACCTTGCAATTGGTTAGGGATAAAATAATATAATTACTAGTATCCAAAATATACATTGAAAGAAGTTAGAAAAAGAATAATTAGTTATAGGTATAGCTACTATAACCTCCAAGATAACTAACCCAACAACTTTAATAACAAACTAACTAATCAATTAAAAAGTTTATCAATATTATCAACCAAAATATAAGTAGTAATAAAAAGATATGTAATAAGGCATAATATTTTTACATGGAAAACCCCCATAAATTGTGGAGATAAAAAACCACGAGGTTTAAGACCTACCAATCTAAATCCATTATTCGAAATCAAGTTACATAGATTTACTTGGTTGCTTTACCCTAAAAACTTACTCTCTAACACCTACAATGTGATTCACATTCGTGATGAAATGACTCTCTATTACTCCCTAGAAGATCCTCCGACCACTCCAAAGGGATTAAGATCTTCAACCAAATATTCAAATCCTTGAAAAAGAGATTGGGGATGGTGTGGCTATTAGGTTATTTTCTTAAGGAGTCCCTCTCTTAAGAATGAGAGGTTTCTAAAGTCTAAGATCTTTGTAATGTCTATGATCTCCAATATCTTAACCCTAAAGGGGTTACAATGAGGTATTTATAGGCAAATACCAAAAGAGTCTCAGTATCTTAAGTTTTTAAATTATAGTTTGAGTGAAATTCATCCAAAATTCATTTCTAATCTCAATAGGACTATCATGATCACTTGAGTGGACTTAGACATCTTAAGCAGTCCTTACCACTTAAGCAAGTTGACCGCTTGAGTAGGCCAATCGCTTGAGAGAGAATAACCACTTGAGCAGTCCCTTCATCTTTTGAAAAAAAATTTAAAACAATTTAAATGAAAAAATGACACCGAACCTTTTTATACCTCAAAAAAGCCTTATATGTCACATGCCAAACCTTTTTAGATGTACTGGCGACTTTCCGATTGGACAAACAACAACCCTTGATCTTCAATTGAGAGTCACTATCTAAAAAAACTTCTATGGTCAAACATTAAAAGGAATAAAATTGCCAACATATAAATAGGACTCAATATCCTAACAAACCTATCTAATAGTACTCTTTCTAGTCTCTACATCACCTCTCTAATCACTATTTGTGTAGCCTACTAAACCGAAGTTGCTTGAGTAAGAATAGAAAATACCATGATTGTATGTACCACTTACATACTTCAAAATTTGTTTTGTTGCTTGCAAGTTAGATTGATATGGTTTTTCCATAAATCAATTGATAATTCCCACTCCATAAGCAATATCTAGTCTAGTAGAAGTCAAATAACGAAGACCATTGAAATATGTGGGATCTACTAATTCTTGAGTGCTTTCCTTTTCATTTCTAGTCATTCTAAATAGGAGTACGAATTGCTAATGATGATCCCATCTTTAATCACTTAGAATGTTTATGCAAAACTTCTTTTATGAGATACAACAATTTGTTTGTTGGACTGCAATTCCAATAAAATAGGACATTAATCCCAAATTTTTCATCTTGAATTGTTATATCATTGCCTCCTTGCAATCTTTGAACATCTAGTGACTATTTCTTATAAAAATTAAATCATTCACCAAGAGGCATACAACAATTATATTACCATTAGAATTTGAATTGATGCAAAGTGTGTGCCTAAAAGGATTTCTTTGAAATTCATGTCATAATAAATAAGCATAAATCCACATATACTAAGCACATGGTGCTTACTTTAACCCATACAATGCCTTATTGAGTTTGTAAACTTGTTTCTCTTGCCATTCCATAATATACCCTAGTGGTTATTCAACAAAATCCTTTTCTTGAAGTACACCATTAACACAAGCTAACTTCACATCCATTTGGTGAATTTTTCACCTTTTCTAAGCTGCATGTGCAATTATCATGCGAATGGTATCTAGTCTAGAAACTAGTGCAAAAACTTCAAAATAATCAATACCTGGCTTTTGTTTATAGCCTTTTGCAACTAATCCCTTCTTAAATCAATCAACTTTACCATCAGGTTTAGACTTTGCCTTATAAACCATTTAACACCTATAAGCTTCTTTCTAACTGATGAAGTAGTTAGCTTTTATTTATTGTTTTTCTCTATTGATTGAATTTCTTCATTCATTTCTTGAATCCACTTCTCATCACTTGTTTCTTCATATGAAATCGGATCACAATTTGCAAATAGACAAAATTTAACTAAACCTTCATTAGTAATTTTGGTATCTTTCATGACTTCATAATCCTTTAGATGTGCACTCATAATATGAGAATGTTTTGGGCAACCTTATAATTTAGACTCCTATCTTGTTTTTGTTTGCATGGAAGAAAGTGTGTTCAAAATATAAATATCTACTATAGAATCTTCATGATGCTCATTATCTTCCATAAAGCCTTCTTCAATGACAACTCCTTTTTCCTCACTTTGTTTTTGAGTCCATGTCCAACTCTCATTCTCTAGGAATTAAACACTCCACTCACAATCAACTTCCTTGATTCTACATTATATAGTTTGTAACCTTTAGTTACATTACAATAACCATTGAAAATATACTTCTGAATTTTGGCACACCAATCTAGATATAGAGTGGGATCAACCTTTCTTTGAAAGTTTATAACCAATTTCTATTTATATGACAAGGCTATGAAGTACTCATCCCTCTTTAACGAGTTTATAATCAATCCAAAGTATGGGATAGTGCATTTATTTTTTAACTCAATTCCCCTTGGTATACATGTTCTTGATTCACATCCTATCACTAATATCATTACTTGTTCTTGAATATAGAACCTTGTTGCCCATTTACAAGTGGGCTTACACTCTTCCATGATTTTTTTTTTTTTTATGTTTTGTTCATCATTGGTTGGTCTTCCTTTAGAGCTTTCTTTTTCTGGTATATATAACTAATCGAACTATGATACCAAAATTGATTTAAGACAACATGTACTTTCTTATTAAGAAACATTTGATTCCAAAATTTATGTAAAACAATATTGATCCTTTATTCAATCACATTTAAGGATTAAAGCAACCTATGAATTTAGATTTATTGATTAGAAAGGAAAACAGCTAGGTAGATGTAATAACTAGGAATGTTGTCATTAAGTTAATGATCTCTTTTAGGTCTTGAACTAAATTTAGAGAGAAAACAAATCAAAGTAATCAAACATGCTAGTTTATATTATTTTAGACAAAACTTTACTAATAGTAATTATATTGTTTCTTGATAGTCTAAACAATATATATGTTGATACTTTCAAAGGTTTAGCAATGACAAAGATTATAGTTAACTACAAGCTTTTTACTTTTAAGAATGTCAAATATTAAGATCCTTACTTTCTTTTATCTTTTTGTAGGTTTTAAAAGTTTGTCCAAATTGACAAAGCTGGAAATTTTAAAACTTTCTGAGAATTGGTTCAACTAGACCATTATAAAACAGTTGAGTGCTCTCACATCCCTTAAAACTCTAGTTCTAAGCCACAACCATATTGAGGGGTCATTTCCTTCCCAAGGTATTGCTTAGTCTTTTAATATCCTCAACAAGCACCATACTATAAATTTATTTTTCAATTTTATTAATTTTCTTTCTTGAATCATATTATAGAATTATCCATTTTCGGGAACTTGGTGACACTAGATTTGAGCATAAATGGACTCAACGACTCCCTATCAATCCAAGGTAAATTCTAATTGGAATTGTCATTATATTTAAGCCATATAATAGATTAGTTAAATTATTTTATCTGTTAATGTTTGCATGGTTATTAAAATTTTCTTGATATTTTTTAAGCATTTTACATAGGAAAATGAAATAAAAATAATCAATCCATGCACTATGTTTAAGCATTGGGTTTTAGAAGTATATATTTCTTAGTAGTTTAATCAAAGAGAAGAGTCATGAATAACATATTTTAACTAACTTACATTGATTAAAGAGGTTGGACTAGTTTAAAATTTAAAGGCTAAAAGTTGTTCAAGTTAGAGTTTCTTAAATTTGATTAATAAAACTACAATTTGGATTGCTATTGATTACTACTCAAAAAAATGTTATTTTATAGCTTGTAATTAACTCTTTTAAACACTTTTGAGTAGCAATTATTACATTTTAACTCAATTGGCATGTTAAGTGTAGACCCTCAATTTTGTCCCTTTAGCACATGTCTTTAAATTCGTTTTCAGTGCTCCACAGTAGTTCCTTGGTGGCCCATTGCTACTCATATTACTTACCTTTTTCTGTCACCTTGGAGACTTTCGTTGAGGGATTATCTGGCCCCTTATTGTGACCATTGGCAGCCCTATTTTAGACTTAGGCTTTTCGTTCATTTTTAGGATAGCTTTTAGGGTAGCTCATTTAGGCACCCTAGATCCACTTAGGCACTTAGGCCCATTAGGTCCACCTTGGCCCACTTAGTCTCACCTTGGCCCATTTGGACATTTTTAGCGTGACTTGTATGACTTGCATGGTTACATGGCTTTTGGGCTCGACTTTTTGTTTATTGGTTTATTTTTATTTTATTTTATCTTATTTTATTTTTTAGTTTTAGTTTTATGATTATCATTCACTTTTTATTGGTTATCTTCCTCTTTATATTATTTTCCTTAACTTATTTATTATTTATTTTTATTTATTTATTTATTTATTTTTACCGTTTCCTAATTTATTTACTTGCTTATCCGTTCATTCAATTATTTAACTTCAAAAATTTCATGTTTTGCAAGGAAAATTACCATTGGAGTTTAAGGAAGGTGGGACTCTCCTTGGAAGGTTTTGGAGGGGAATTTGAATTGGAAGATTTAAAAAAGGAAAAGGAGAAAAGAAGAGAAGGAAATAAGAGAATTTGCCTTTTTTTTAGAGAGATGGAGGTTTTAGGGGGTAATATATGTATATGTGAGAAAAGGAAAGAGAGGAGCCTTTTTTGGTGAGGAGCACGTATTGGAGTCTAGAGAGGGAGGAGGAGGAGAAAGAACAAGGAAAAATAGGATTTTTATCTGGGAATTGTCTTTAGAAGGGAGAGGAAAGATAGCTAGAAGCCGAGCCATTGCAAACCAAAGCTGTCCAGGTATGCACCTCGTTGCTTTGGAATTCTTATCTATATTTGATTTTTCCGTGTGTTCGATTCCTGAATATTCAATTGTTTTGTTGATTTTTGTGTGGACGGAAAGGGCCACAATTTGCTTTGTTGAGATTGGTTACTTGCCTGTTTGCCTTGTTTTGATTTTTGGATGTCACTAATGTCTTCAGAAGCATTATAACTCCATGCCTGTTCCCACTAACCTGAGCCTATTGAGAAATCATGAGATGTGGTTTTATTTTCTTTTAATCTCCCATGTCTGTTTTTCCCATCGTTTCCTCTACTCTCTACCATATCTGTTTTGCCTTTCTTCCTACCCGTCACATAACCATCAATTCTTCATATGGGGGTGACTCCAAAGCCTGGGCATGTAGTCATGAGATTCAGCAAAGAGATCAAACGTTTCAAAATTCTAGCTTGTCGGCTGTTTATTCACTTGTTAAGGATATGCAGATTAAGGACAGATTGAGGTGTGTAGCAATCCTAGTGTATTCCGGATATTGGAAAATTCTGGAACCTGCTGATAATTTGATGAGAAATTAAAGACTGAAGCTTCGCTCAAGCCACTGCCATAGTTTAATGGTGCCAATTCTTCCGATGCAAAGGTGTTTCAAAAGACATTTTGTTTGGCAAGCCCGACAATCCCTTCAAAAAATCCCATTCTCTACTGATGTTATTGCTGAATCCTGAACTGTGATTGACTTGTTAATGGATTTTAAAGATTCGTATGTGGTGAGGAGTTTTGCACTTGTTTACCACATAATTGCGGGGTCTTTTTGTTTATTATCTTTGAGCAAATCAGGGGTCAGATTTGAGCAGAAAGCAGAGGAGGGTGATTGAGCGGGAATTAGTGACGAGCCAATTCATCCAACTTTGCATTTTTCGTGTGATAGTTTCAGTTCACAGAAACGATCAGGATTGAAGTCCCAATGAAGCCTCTATCACAACTCTCAGAACCCAACTCCCTTCATCTTCGACTCTTTGATCGGAGCTCTCACATCTATAGTAGAATTCTTCTTTTCTGTCGGCTATCTGGCCTCTGATAACTGCACTTTCATGTTCTTGGTTCGCACCTCTGCTCAGCTATTAGCGCATGGGATTGGTTCATCTGCACATGGTGCCATTACGAAATGTGGATTTGAGCATGAGCCACATGTTCAAAGTGGCCTGATTTACATAAACACAGGATTGGGTGGTTTGGTTGCTTGCCATTGGGTGTCTTCATCAATTTGTGAGCCAGATTTGGTGTGTCAAACGGCAATGGTCAGTACATATGCCAAGGTGGGAGATTTTGCTTTTAAGCCATTTGATAAAATGCCCCACAAGGACCCTATTGCATAGAATACAATGACTTCGTGATGCACAATGTAGGCAATAAAAAAGGGCATCGAATTTATTCAACTTAATGCAAAGGTCGGGTGAGTTTATGAGATATTCA
This sequence comes from Vitis riparia, assembly GCF_004353265.1. Lineage (NCBI taxonomy): Eukaryota > Viridiplantae > Streptophyta > Magnoliopsida > Vitales > Vitaceae > Vitis > Vitis riparia. The sequence goes on along the minus strand of NC_048442.1, from coordinate 12,551,652 downwards.
TTCAACTCAGAGGCTTCACATTCTATAACAAAAGGGATCAGATGATTTATAATGATTAGACGTTGTATGTTTCAAGACGGGAAACTTGCTGCAAGGAGAGGAGTGAGGTCAAGATGGTGTACTAAAGCTGGAGCAAAGCCTTACATCTCTTGGTTAATCTGTTTCACTTTTTAAAACAAAAACTGTGATTCAAAGACTCTGCAATCTGATTAGAAATTGACTCATCTCCAGAGCCGCCTTGCCATCCAAACCGTAAGGGTCCAAAAATTCCAGCTGTTCGAAGTGAAGTTAAGAGGCAGTCTTGTCCATCTTCCAGCATAGACATAACTCAAAACACTTCTGCAGGCCATTGAGTATAATCGACCTCCATTTTCTGCCCATTTCATAAATTGCATCCTTCGCTGAAACCTGTTGAGGCCAATGTCAAGTTAGCTGCTGCCGAGGAAGCTCTTGCACTATCAATATGGACAACATCAACAGTTTGTCAGGTTCTTTCCCTTGAAAGTGTTTTGGCATTACTTGAAGGAGTATTGTTGGAAAATCAAGTGGTAGTAACGTGTTCAGATCTGGGTGTTCTATTGGCCACAGTGTTATCTCTGATTCCCATGATTTGTCCATTTGAATGGCAGAACTTATTGCTTCCTGTTTTACCAAGGAAGATGTTCGATTTTCTTGGTGCCCTTGTTCCTTTCATTGTAGGCATACAAAAATAAAATATATGATTTGAGGATGAAGAGCATGATCAGATAAGCAATAAGTTTGAAAAACATCAGGATCTTCACCCCATTCTGTAATTGGTGCACGCATAGGCAGCAGGCTGCAAGTGTGGACGCTGTTGCTTACCTTTTGAAGAACGATATATTAACTTTAGAGGCACTTGTCAAAGAGATGGGGATGTATTTGCCCACTACAGATAATTTAATCCATGCAAGAGATGGACTGGCAGATTAGAGAGCTTTGTGAGGTACACTCATTGGTTGCCTGGCATTAATGAAGGAGAAAAGAGCTGCTTGGAAGACTGTACAGTCGCTGTTTATCCTTGAATCTGGAGAGCAGAAATGCCATCATAATCTGTAGGTAGAAAAGATGAAATCAGAGGTGCTCAACCTATAGTTCCAGCTTCAGAGTATGAGCACCAATTCAAACCGTGGTAAAACTTCTCCCAGGAATGAAAATCTAGAAGAGGCAGAATCTGGACAAGTGGATGGAAATTCTGAGAGGGGTGATCTGGGAAGAGTAATGAAGAGAAAGCTGACATGGATTTATAGGCACCAAGGAAAGATGTCTTGAGATCTGGAAATTTTGACTTCACTAGCGATCATATGCTCAATACAGAATTTGTGACACAACTAAAAAAATGACATAGAGGCTGTTGATCCTGATTACTACAAGAATTTGAAGTGGATGGGAGAACCTATCAAAATAATATCTGAGGCTTTGTTCGCCTTGATTCGAATCAAGGTTCCCTTTGATCAACTCAATGCCTTTTGGCTAGATGATGGTGCTTGCTATTGGAGTATTAAACTTGGAGATGAAGGAACATCAAATAAAAGGCGACGACTTCCATATTGTCCTGTAGAATTGGCCACTACGGAGGTGAGAGCCGCGAAATGCATCAGGCAGCTGCTTCTTAGATCTGCTGAAGCTCTGTTTTTGCTCCAACTTCTTTGTCAAGATCATGTAACACACTCAGTTCATGGGCTGATGACTCGACAAGAAGGCTATGCTGAAGGGCAGTCATACATCGGCTCGCAAATTCAGGAATCAAGTGTGCTAGTGAAGGAGCCATCTGATGGTGAGGTGATGGATCGCATTCTAGTTGAAGAAGCATTAGTCTCTATTTCTTCACTGGATCAATTTTCCTTCAGAAAATAAGGGAAAACACCACAAACCTGTGAAGATCTCTTCTCCTGTTGTTGCCATGAATCAGGGACAGGTCCCTAAATCTGATTACGATCACCATCTCACCAAGTAGTCCATTTTGCTCCTGCATATGCTGACCCTGGGTCCGGTCCTATGGATTTGAGCTACTTGGAGCCACCCGTGCCCCTCAGATTATTCTGAAAGAGTTCCCTAGGAGCAGGCAGAGCTGCTCAATCAGTTATCAAAGTCTGACGATTCACTTGGTTCTCAGTTTCTTATATCCCACTCACGTTCTGATATTGGAAATCAGGATTCAGTCGCCGAATCCACTGACAAACTGCGAAATGGAAATCTGACTCTTCAAACTTAACAGACCATCTCAACTGCAGAAGCTATGGTTGAGGACATGGTTATTAAGGCTGATCATGGAATAACCGGCACCTAAGATATCCTGGGAAACATCTGGTTGATGGAACAACTGAACCTGGATCAGAACTGCCTGCAATGAATCAAGTTGCTTCTGTTAAGCACTATCAGGATCCTCTGTATATTCTACCGGAGCCTGATCAGGGTGAAATGTCCGGAAAGGATTTCACTAGTAATAACATTCTGGAAGTGAGGATATGCTCAAACTTTTGCTTGGATAGAGAGCTCTGTTGGTGTTTCCACGTCTGAGCAGAGAGATATCCTTATTGATATCAATGACCGGTTCCCTCGTGATTTCCTCTCTGATATATTCTCCAAAGCCGTACATCTTTCAGATTCCCCTGACATTAGCAAACCACAAAAAGATGGAGATGGCTTGAGCTTAAATATGGAAAATCATGAACCTAAGCATTGATCATACTTTCAGAAGCTAGCACAGGGTAGATTTGTTCAAAATGATGTTTCTCTTTGGATCAAGATCACCTTGGATTTTCATCAGTCCTTATAAAGGTCGAAGAAGAAGTATCAAACCCTATTATGGCAAGATGAGGTAGAGTTTGAAAGGCTCGATCAACTGAAGGCTGGCAAGATAAATGAAACTGGTTTGGAAGAGGCAGATTGATTTTGAGGATAACTACTCGTGCTCACATAAAAAAAAAAATGAATCAGAGACTGTTCAAGCAAAGTTCGTGACGCTTATTGGTCCGAGAACATTAAATCTTCTAAAGAGAGTTTGTGGTTGTTCCGAAGTAAAGCCACGAAACATTTTTGCTACAGATAATTTTCTTCCGCCAAAATTGCCGGTTAAGATTTTGAATGAATGTCCCAAGAGTTCAATGGAATGTGCCTTCACCCGTCTTAGAGCCATGAATGAAAGCCCCTACGCAATTCAGCAAATATTCCTCGAATGTCATAGACCTCTTTGATCCAACATTCAGCTTTGAGTGATCCTCTTCATGGGAAAGAAAAGGGAAATGGCAATTCAGCTTCCTTTGGTACGAATGAAGATGAAGATTCCGATATTCAGATGATATTCTCAGAGAATGACCCTCCAAATTTTGATTATGATATTTTATCATGCTCTTGTAATGGTTTGAATGAAGATTGTGATATCCAAACAAAGAGTAGTTCACAAACAGAATCCATTTGCCTTCTACAAAGTTCCGGAAAAAATTGTGATGAATAATTTAAGGGCGGAGGATAATATTGATGAGTTTTCCAATAGAAACAAGCTCATCACCTTCAGCATAGAGTAAGGTATCTCAGACTGCAGTGCGGACTGTGGTGCGTGCATTTTGTGAAGTACATAAGCGGATAGATGTTCTCCAGCTTTGTTGCAAGCATGATCTAGATCGAATATGGACACCATGAGCAATCTTGAATGCTGGTGCAACAGCATCTGTCAAGTCATTAACCAAATTTTATAATCTTTGTGGTCCTATTAATATTTCGTATTGTATTCAGGATGACAGAGTGTTTGTTACTTCTCGTGATGTATTGACAGAATGGTTACGCCAAGACAGGTTTGGACTGAATGTTGAACTTGTACGAGAAATCACAGAACACCTTCCTGGAATCACCTCCAATGACCACTCTATACAGAACAAAACCCTGGAGGAGACTCAAGTTCTAATAGAAAGGCCACGCTATAAAAAAAAAGAAATTGCAGAGGAAGGCCTTATCTCAAAATTTGTGATCTCTACTTCTGCAGATCCAGAAGAGCCACTGGTGTTCAGAAAAGACCTTCCTATAAATTGAGAACAGTCCAAGACACCATGTAACATATTGCTTGAGATGTTCAAGAATCTTAGATCAGCAAAGTCACATAATTCATGTGGAATGAGTCCATGAAGGAGGTTCTCAGAAATGCCCAGGTATTGAAGTTGTGAAAGATGGCCAAAGTATTTGGTTATACTACCAGTGAGTCTATTGCTATGCGGATCCAAGGAAGTCGGGTAAAGGCTAATAAGGTTGATCAGTTCTGAGAAAGAAGGAATTGAACTAGACAGATGATTGTTTCTTAGATCCAGATTAGAAAAGGCTTTGTAGCATACCAATTGAAACGGGTGGTGGTATCTAAGTTGATTTAGAGATTGAAGCAAAATGGTCCACCAAACGCTTTTCTTAAATAACTAGCAGATTGCAAAGCTATTTACAAGGGTCTTTTTCATGCAAGTATCAACAGCTGAAATGCACACCTCTTCCTCTATTTTCTTCATTGAGAATTTACAGTTTTGAATTGATCTTTCAAACCCTTTTTCGACTAAACATTTCTAGTTTTGAATAATCCATCTTTAGAATACTTCGAGGCATAAAATCCAGATTTTAACAAATCCTTTGCTGCCATTTTCCTTCCGGCATGCATTTTCATCATTTTCAACTATTTTCATGATTTTCTCGATTTTCAACAAGCATGAATAAAATTCATGATTCCAAACAATGGAATTCATAGAATCAACTTATGCGAAATTAATTAGGGCTTTGGTGGGGCCCCACATTCATAGCACTCACTTCAATATTGTTTGCTTGATATGATGATTTTTGATTCTTCTTGATGAAGTACTTGAATTCACTTTATATTTATTGTTGAGATATCCTTGTTTCCCATAGAGATGTGGATGCTTGCTAATCAGGTACGCCCTTTCTACCCCACAACCCTAAAATTCTATGAATGTGTATGTTCTCATGAGACATGACCATGTTTGATGCCATAATTGATTGCCTTGATGCTTGTTTGATCATCTTTGATGAAAATACATACCATGTGTCATATTTTCAAGCTAACCTCTCATTTTATGATAGCGCTTAAGAAGCCGTTCAGGTACGCACTACGACTCTCTCTTATGGTTGGTTTTCTTGTTAGGCATGAAATATTTGAAATCACAGAGCCTACTTAGGTACTTATACTTAACTGATTAATGGCCACACTTCCCTTAACTTTGTTAGTAGAGACCTCTTTAGGGCTTAGAGGGGTGCTACCTCCTAGAGGTACCTTCCCAATAAGTAACCTGGTCCCCGGACTTAGGCTCGGGTTTTTTCAAAGACATGTTTTTTTCCAAAAATTATGGAGTCACATTTTAGGGTTTTTCTTTCTTGTTTTATTTTCCCTTTAAAATAAAATAAAATAAGTGGCGACTCCAACTTTTTCCAAAAATTAATTTTTCACAAATAAAAAGCGAGTCTCGCCGACCGAGTGGGGACGCACGTGAAAAATGCGGGT